>NC_082707.1:151076235-151352079 GCF_030144855.1 Hypanus sabinus | reverse complement strand
GTTTGAAGCTCCCCAGCAACAATGATAAGCCAATCACTGAGCACAGATGCCTTGTTTGGGCAACATGTAGCATCAATGCACATGAAGAGTCTAACCAGGAGCTGTGCTGAAACAAATAAATACCACATATATGATGTTTACAAATGAATTTAATCATTACCCTGACATTTGACAATGCCTCCCCTCAAATGATGTCATTCCACTCTCCCACTTCCAGGAGAAGATGCTACTGTAATTTCACCTGGGAGACAGAAAGCTGCCCCAGTCAGCAGCCTCTGAGGGGTTTGGGTTTGGGTTTGGGAAGTTTGACATGCTACTGTGAGATTCCAGTGTTGCCTGTATGGTTAGTGAGATCACTGGCATCCTGCCATTGTACAAACTAGAAAGCTGTCAACCTGTCTTCTTGCACTTGCACAGCTGCCCCTCTGAAGCTCAGTTCATTTACACATCAGCTGGAAAGACACCCATTATGGACAGTTGCAGCAACCCTGATTTCAGCCTAGTCTAATCACAGGACAATTTACAATGACCAATTAGCCTAACAACCAGTAGGTCTTTGGACAGTAAGAGAAAACTGGAACACTCAGAGGAACCCACACGGTCACAGGGAGAATGTACAAACTCCTTACAGGCAGCAGTGGGAATTGAACTGTAGTTGCCTGTTCTGTAAACCGTTGTGTTAACCATTATGTCACCATGCTGTGTCTGATCAATTTCAACTCTCAGTGGTTTAATCTTAAACTCTTCCATCATCCTTACCATCTAAAGTTATTTTTACTGGCTGATGAGCAGTGATATTTCACCCTTAGATAACAACTGCAGATGCATCCGGGTTTGTTAGCTTTCAAAGGATGGTTCTCAATAAATTGTCAGTTCTTCTTTGTCTTTTTACGTCATTTCAAATTAATATTCAGTAGCATGTTACTAGATGTTGTTTTTTTTGCCCTGACATTTTCACACTGCAAGATTTTAATGAATGCAATTCCAACTCATATTCTCAGAACTGAGACGCCTTAAAAATGGATTTTGAAAATTCATAATTGGTGCACAAATTTCTAACCATCTACTTGTAAACTCTGGACATTACCCTGTTATTTCTGACTCCATTTCCTAGAATGAGGTAGCAAACCTTTTGAAGAGCATGTGCCCAAATCAGAATCGGATTTACTATCACTGATATAGTGTGACATGAAATTTGTTCCACAAAATGACATGTAAATTGGCAATAATCTTCTGAAAGTTTTTCTCATATGCCACTGTAATTCTGAGCAGTTTAATGCTAAGAATTGATTAATGAATCAGCAACAATAATGATGGACTCTTTTCTTCAAGGATGAGTCATGTTGCTTATTTACATGTTCAGTGGATTGCGGTTAATTGGGACACATCGCAACCAGTACATTTTGGCACAATTTAGCAACTGCCCCAATTAGTCGAAGTTTTGTGGAAATAGTTCAAAAGGTATAAAAAGGGCAAACTACAGTTTGACTGAGAAACAAATGTATTTAAATAATTTACAGAGCAAGTTAGAACACTACTAATGCTACTACAATACTATAAAATTGCCATATTATTTTGATTGAATGTAAATGAACAAATCAGCACAGACAACTGGTGTAGATAATGGACTGTCTTCATACAATGCTATCAACAATTGCATCCTCCAAATTTTCATTTCAAGATGATTGTTGACATCTTCAAATTTTTTTGTAGTTCCTAATTCACTGAAGCAGTGAAATCGTTTCATTTTCACTCCCGGTTGTTTCTGGCATTTCCAAGCCTGAAAGCTTGAAACCACACTGAGTAGAACAGATCTGAGTTGTCTTCCTGCTTATTACTCACTAAATATCAGTGACAACAATCACTGCTTTAGAACACAAACACATGCAACTGATGCTATTTTAAAATTGTTTATTCTAAGCATGCTCTGTCTAGTGTCTAATGGCCATACAAGATCACAGGTTAGGAACTGTTTGACAACTGTCTCCTGCCCCAATTAAATACCATATTGTCCCAAATAAATGAAGGGAATCCTAACTATTTTCTTGATTAGTTTTTGTTCTTTAAGAGTTGTCCTATATAACCCCAATTAACCAATGGCCTAATTAATTGAAATACACTGTATTTATTGTTTTACTGTATAAAAAACTATATAACAGAAACGGAAATAAACAAAATATTTTAGAAAACATATCCAAAGATTATTAATTTTAATATTAAAACATTAAAATTAAATGTTCATGGGGGCACTAAACCACACACAGTGTTTACCATTATTATCACTGAATATCCAATCTTCACTCAGAAATGGCAGAAGAAAAATATAAGCAGATTTAGCCAATGGCAACTGACCCAACTGTCTATAATCCAAATACTGATAAGTGCACCAAGTCTGAAAGAATTTCAAAACATATCTTACAATGTCACATGCTTTCAGAACTGTCTAGCCGGTGCCAAGCTGGCATAAGATACTTCCTATGAAAACATCACACAGCTTACAGGTTGTAAAAAGTCATTGGCTACTTCATTTGGCAATAAAAATATTCACTATGTATCTTTTTGTAATAAGACCATAAGACAAAGGAGCAGAAATTGACCATTCGATCCACTAAGTCTACATTGCCATTCCATTATGACTGATTTATTATCACTCTCAGGCCCATTATCCTGGCTTCTGTTGTAGCCTATGATATTCTTACTAATCAGGAGCATATTACCCTTCACTTTAAATATATCCAATGACTTGATCACCACAACCATCCATGGCAATGAGTTTCACAGATTCACCACTCTGGCTAAAGAAATTCCTCCTCATCTCTGTTCTAAGGGATGTTGTTTTATTCTGAGGCTGTTTGCTCTGTTCCTAGATTCCTAGAGGAAACATCCACTCTATCTAGGTCTTTCAATATTCAGCAGGTTTTGATGAGATCACCATCCCCCATTCTTCTAAATTCTAGTGAGCACAGGCTGAGAACCATCGAATACTCATGCATTAATCCTTTCATTCCTAGAGTCATTCTCGTGGACTTCCTCTGTTCCCTCTCCAATCCTTTCTTAGATAAGGGAAGCAAAACAGTTCACGATACTCTGTGCAGTCTGACCAATGTCTTATGAATCCTCATGATTACATCCTTTCTTTAATATTATGCGTGGGTTTTAAAGAATCGAGAGGCAGCACAGCACGCCACTTGCCAGAAATTTTTGTTTGCATGCATTCATGTCCACACTTGCCATGTGTTCACCACCTCTGTCTACAACGACCTGGTTTCTGTCTGCTTTTACCCTTGTAGTGATAGATAGCAAGATAGGAATTCATTCAGAAATTCATCTCAATTCCATTTATAATTTGAAATACAGTTTTATAGGAGTCATAAAAGCTTTTGGCAACTAAAAACTCAAGATTAGTGTTTATTTTGCAGTCAGTTCTGTCTGGGAATCAAGGGAATTTGGCTCTGTGCCTCTGCTTTACAACTATCTGCTCTGTTACCTGGTAACTATTAACAAAGCTCCATGTTTCTGTAGCGCTCTCAGATTTGTGATGTATGTCTGATTGCAAATGGTATTGCTGGTCTACTTCATTTTAGGGACTGCTGTATATGGAATTTTCCATCAATGTGTATTCAAAAGGTCGTCAAATTTCATTTTATGTAGGTATCTAGGATCTTATCCTAAATACTTGTGTATTGGAGTTACTTTGTTTCTTGCCTGCTATTTACAATGGTTATGATGCAGCAATGCCAACTTTCACTCCATGTACCCCATAGCTATTGATTTTTAAAGGTTTGCATTCTGTATCTTTCCTGCCTCACTAACCACAGCGTACTAGAGAAGTGCTTTCATTCTTATCTTTAGCTCCTGGACAGCTTCTGAATATTGTGAAAGGTAATGGCAATCTTGGACTTTATCTCTCATATATCTTTTCTTTGAAATCATAGTTGTAATTTTCTGTGAGGGAGGCAATTGTTAACTGAAATCCTATGAGCATTCAAAAGTAACTCTGCGAGATATTACACACTCAGAAAGAGCAGGATCTGGCATAGCGATAATTTAATATAAGGGACTAAAATGTGAACAAATAGGGAGCAATAATATCCATTCATTAAACTTTATTCCAGTCAGATTAGACTTTGTTTTATTCTTTTGTGTGGGGCCACGATAAGGGCAGTATTGACTTTTTTGTGGTGTTTAACTGAGGCAACTAACACACCAATATCTGACTTTAGAGACTAATATCAGAGCTTTTGGATTGAATCCAGTTATCAGTCCAGAAACTTTCAAAAAAATTGGCATTGATATTGAAGACAACAAATTACTGGACTGGGGTTTGCTGTGAAATACCTTCTGGTTAACATATCACCTTCTGGAAATTAAATCTTCCTTCTCTACTCAGTTTGACCAATATGAGACTTTAAACCCATCACCAATGTTGACTTGGAAATTGCACTGAGCAAGCCACTCAGTTCATTTGGAAGCTGGTTAATCAATGCTGGCCCCTTGCCTTTGATGCCTAGATCCACAAAAAAGTTAATAACCAAATCTTAAGCCCTCTGTCAATTTTTACTTTGAAGGTTTGGAAAACTGAATCAAGAGATTGCTTAACACCCCATGAAGCAATGACCTAGACAAAAGTAGGGTCACAATCCGCTATCCTGATGCTGCTCAACAAACTGAGAACTTCCAAAGGTTAGTTTATCTTTTGCACATTTCTTACTGAATTATTTCCATTATTTTGATCAACTGTGCATGCCCTCATCCGTCATTATCATATATATGGTGCCAATGAGGGCAGAGTTATGTTACTTCTGTTTTAATGTACAATGGGTTAACAATGAAGAATCATATTCTGGAAGAATAAGAGAACTTTTATTTACAGTAATAAACAAACACATCTTAACCCAGCCACGTGCTGGAACATTCTAGCAATCCTGCACATGCTCAGTGCTCTGCCCAATCAAGTACTGGCACATCATTGCATGTGATATCACCACACATTCCTTTCCTTTAAAGAAAAACAATTAAGAGCATTAATCAAAGCAAATACATAATTCAACAAGTCTCTATCAGTCTCTCTGGGGGTTTACGAACATGAGTAGACCTTCTAAGTGGTACGCAGAGTTCTTGTGTTTCTTTGTTATCATTTACATGTTTTGTCTCATTGTCATCCGTTAACTGAATCTCTGATGTTGGCTCTTTCTTGAGGTCTTTGTGATTTCTTCTTAACACTGCTCTTTCTTCTGTTTGGACCACGTATGATCTGGGTTGTACTTCCTCAAGTACTGTAGCTTTCTGTGTCCATGTGTTCATTTTGTCTTGTACTCTTACTTCATCTCCTTGATGCAGTTCAAGTAATGGATGAGAATGTCTTTCAAAGTATATTTTCTGCTTTGCTTTGTGTTCATCTTTCCATCTTTTCACTTGTTCACCTTCCTTTGTTCTCAGAAGGCTCTCATCCATTGGCAGATTAGATCTCAAACATAGTCCCATCAAGAGCTGAGCAGGTGAAGATCCACATTCAAGTGGAGCACTGCGATAGGCTAACAAAGCTTTATAAAAATCACTTGCACTATCTTTTGCTTTGTGCATCAGTTTCTTGATAATTCCCTTTCGACTTCTCAACTAATCCATTGGACTGAGGGAAAAATTGACTAGATGTTGTCTGAACAAATCCCCATTCATGAGCAAAATGTTTCATGCATTCACTAGTGAATTGTGGACCAGTGTCTGTGAAAACTTCATCAGGTGCACCATGTCTTGAAAGAACTGATTTCATACATGTAATCACATTAGACAACTCACTTCAGGATACAATGAGGAGTAATCTGTTATTAATAGATAATCTTCATTGTCAGTGACAAAGAGATCAACACCTTCCATCTAATAAGGTCTCTGAGGACCAGGATGTGGATGCAGTGGCTCCCTAGGGTTGCTAGGTTGGTATTTAAGGCATATTTGACAAGAAGACACCAATTCTTCAAACTCTTGATTTGCCCTGAGCAAAAACATCACTTCCCGTGCCATTCTCTTACATTTTTCAATGCCTAGGTGGTCTTCATGAATTTTATCAAGCATTTCTTTATGGAGACTTTTGGATATAATAAAGCTACTACCTTTGTACACTATCCCATCCACAATGAACAGTTCCGATCAGTGGCTCCAATAATCTTGTACTACTGAGGTGCAGTCATGCCTATTATCTGGCCATCCATCCATCACCACTTGTATTACCTGACTGAGAATTTTGTCCTTCTTTGTTTCAAGATGCAGCAGTTCCAACTTTTTGGGAGCAACGGGTGCAGTTTCTATGCCATATCAGTAAATACCTGAACATCAATAATGTTCCTGTGACTGTCTTTTTTTGTTGGATCCACAGCTCTGGAAAGTGTGTGAGCCGTGTACATGAATTTTCCAGGTGTGTATGACACATTTAACACATATTTTGCGAGTTGATCATCATTCGCTGAATCTGCAAAGGACAGTCACTTAAAGGTTTGTTAAACAATGCAATCAATGGCTTATGATCAGTTTCAACATCAATAGATTGCCCTGACACAAACTGATTAAATCTCTCACAAGCAAACATAATGCTGAGTAATTCTTTTTCAAGTTGGGCATACCTTGTTTCTGGATCAGATAATGAATGAGATGCATATGCCACTGGTAGCCATTCCTGATCATGTTTTTGGAGTAATACTGCCCCTAAGCCCACTTGAGATGCATAGCATGAGGTTTTGATGGGTCTCTCAGCATCATAAAACTTCAACACAGGTTCTTTTGTGAGCACTCTCTTAAGATTTTGCCATGCCTTCTCCTGTTTATGGTCCCAGCTCCATTCATTTTTCTTTTAACTACCTCAATGGCGCGAGCTGTTCTGAGAGATTGGGTATAAATTTTCCCATATAGTTAACTATTCCCATAAACAGCTGAACATCCTTTTTACATTGCGGTCTTGGCAAGTTCTCAATAGCAGAAACTTTCAATGGATCAGGACACACACGCTCTTTGATGATGATATCACCTACAAAGGTAAGTTCAGTTACTCCTAGCTGACATTTGTCTTTATTCAATTTCAGGTTAGTCTTGTGTGTTGCCTCAAAGACTTGCCTGAGCTGGCATCATGCTCTTGTTTAGTCGATCCCCAAATAATAATATCTATGGATGAATCTATGCCCTCAATGTGCTCATGTAACATGTGAATGGTTTTATGGTATACTTCAGGAGCTGATGCAATTCCAAAAGGAACCCTAAGAAAACAGTATCTGGCAAAAGGAGTGGTTTTGTCGATGTATTATTATATTTCTTGATATATTCGTGCTTATCACAGCGTTTACATTGCACTTTTTGACAAAAAGCTCTTCAGCCTGCAACATCAAAGTGCCAAAGCTTTTTCAAAATTTAAGTCTTGCTCTCTCAACAGCCTTTCTCTCAAAGCATTATCTTGAATGCCACAAACAAGTCTATCTTTAATGAGAGAGTCCGTGAGCAATCCAAACTTGCATGTTCTACTACGCTTTCTTAACTTAGTAACATACTGATCAATTGTATCAGCAGCTCTCTGCGCACATGAAGAATTTATGTTGCTCATACGTTAAATTACGCTTAAGTATACAAAATAGTTCAAATCTGTCCATTATTGACTTTAATTTGAAATTATCTCCATCTTCAAAGACAAAATTATTATATACCTCTACTGCGTCATTCCCGAGTACATGGAGCAGAAGCGCAGCTTTGGTTTTTTTCTGATGTTTCTTCATAATTGATTGCTGATAAGTACAGTTCAAACTGTTGCTTGAATATCCTCCAATTCTCAGCTACATGGCCGGTCAGCTGAAGATTTGATGGGGGTTGCAATCCTTCCATTTTACTGTTTACAGTTTGAACATTTTTCTGCTCTTTTTTTTTCGATTATCTTTGATTCTCCATTCTTGATTCTAGAACCACTTATGACATCATATTATGTTACTTCTGTTTAAATGTACCATGGGTTAACAATGAAGAATCATATTCTGGAAGAATTAGAGAACTTTCATTTACAGTAATAAACAAATAAATCTTAACCCAGCCATGTGCTGGAACATTCTAGTAATCCTGCGCACATTCAGTGCTCTGCCTAATCACGTACTGGCACATCATTGCATGTGATATCACCACAAGAGGGATACCAGATGCTGGGTTGATACAATGCATGCAGGGTACTCAAATGATGACCCTAATTTGGATAATTGGATGCTTTCATGATAGAACTGATCCAGATGTACAGTGAAGACACGAATCACAAGGAAATGGGGCTGAGAGTAGGCCGTCTGGAACCTTACTTGACATTCCATATTGTTTTGTGGTTGAGCTACCCTTTGCCTCATCTCCTGCTCTACATAGTAAGTGGGTTGTCACATCTACTTGATCAAAAACAAAGATGACTACTTGCTTGAAGGGTTCAATCTCCAGCTCTTGAGGTTGCATAGAGCCAGGAGACTCTTAAAAGTGATAGGAATAGGTATGACAGTTTAATGCCCTGCTTAAGATTTTTACTGCTATGCTGTAGGTATTTCATTTCAACTGTCCTGTAAGAACAGTGTGTACTGCTTTTAGCATGTTTAGGTTTGAGCTAAAGATAAGGGGCTATGTTGTTCAGATCAGGAATGCTGTGAACCAATCAGGATGGTGGAACTGTGAGAATGTTCTATAGAACGCTGGGCAGAGAGGTATTTGTGAGGGACATTAGTATATGTTGAGGTCTTTTTGATGGGAGCAGGGAGAAGGCAGGACGGAAGATGGCTGAGGACACCATCCCTGTTGCATGGATTAAGTGCTGGTGTGCGATTCAAAGCAATTATTCGTAACTAAGGCTTGTGTTCTGAGCAGGGTGAATATCCGCAATTCAGATGAATTGCTGATAAGAGTTTGGTTCAGTTCCAGTATTAGGGAAAATTATGATCATAAAATGGCATTTCGATCAAACAGATTTAGTTCAGACTAGCAATGACGTGATGGGAGTGGATCTGCTGTTACAATTGGGGCACCAGGAGGGGTGGGGCCATGAGTCATCTATACGTATAGAGAAGAGAGGAGTATAGGTGATGGGACTGAATTGGAAGTCAAGTTTTCCATAGCTGAGGGCAGGGACTTTAAATATACGTTGCACCCATCTCTGCAGAGTGTGCGGAAGGAATTTTCTGAAGTGAAATGTCTATTGAATCCTTCAGTGGTTGATTTAAATTCTGACCTCAGTTTATCTATAACATTGCTGGTTGATAAATGCAGAAGTTTATGTAGCACAGGTTAATTAAATCCAAAGATGTAATGTTAGAAAGCTCCACCCCTGGAGGCATGAAAATGAGGTTACCAAATTTAAAAAAAAAACAAGAGAATTTAGAAAAAACAGCTATGCAAGAACGAGGTGTGCCTGATGTAGTCAGGAACAAGCGAGAGAAACACAGCAAACTATTGGGAACTAAAGATATACACTGTTCAAAGTTGAATTAGTAGTGAGTATCTCTACCCTACTTAGTTGAAAGTCTCGGGGTGAAATCCCTGGAGGAAAGACGATAGCAATAAAAAGTTAATTGAAGCTATGGCTATAAAAAACAGCAACTATATCTAAACAATATCGGCAGTGACAATGGTCCAAAATCTCTATCATGTAACCAGGAATTAGTTCTGTTAAAGCATACCAAAAGATTTGGTCAGGATTTTTTTGGTATAAGTTTTGTGAATCGACTTTCCGTGGATGACCAACTATTTCATTCAACAAACCAAGAAACAAAATGGCGAGCTACCCGAGACTGAAGAACCAGCGCTGGAAAGAAATGATTTAAGAGGATTTAATATGATCAGTTTATAATCAGTTTATTTTTCATCTGATGTAACTGAATTTGATTTTCTGGAAGAACTGATTATTTTTAAAAAGACTTTGATAAGTTACTAAATGAGAATGGAAGTTAACGTTAATTCTTAAGATTAGGAATTCAATTAGTTTTCTAACTAACTAGGGATAAATAAAAAGTAAAGGTTAGTCTGTAAACCTTTAAATAGGGAATCTCTCTAGATCTAATTAGTTAGAGAAATTGGAGTAATGGAGATTATTTAAATGAATCTCACTGATTCTAACTGAACAGGGATTTGGTTTTCATTTGCTATCTGAGATCTGGAAATTAAATCTGGAATTCTGAATTGTTTTTACTCATGTATATATGTTGTAAATATTACCATTTTATAACTAAACTTACTTCTAGAAGCGTGTGTTTTCAATTCACTGCCTCCTTTCAATATGTCAAGCTTCTGATAGTCTACTAGCACCTAGTGAAATACTATGTAATTTTATTTTCTCATAAAGAATGTGGCCACCAATCACATGAGATATTACAAGCACTACACAGGTATTACATAAAACTGCAGAGAGCCAAAGTTATTGTAGGTTGGGAGTGTTCTCTGGAGTCAAGTCCATAACCGATGTGGAAGAAGAATATAAGGCTTGGGCTGAACAAACATCTCAATTACTGGATGAATGGCAGTGCTCAGATAATATGAAAAAAAACTAAGCTGGTAGGGAGCTTAAAGGGCCCAGCAACTGATATAATGAGGTTCCTCGAAGCAGAAAATCTATTAACCACCTCAGCTAATTACTTGCAAGTTTTGGAAGATGCATTTGGCACTGTTAAAAGTGCAGCTGATCTTGGGATGAAGTTTAGGCACACATTTCAGGATGAAGGAGAGAAATTGTATATCTACATTTTCAGGTTGGAGAAGCTGCTACACTCTTTGTGTTTCAAAGGACTCATTAAACTGTCTTAGAGAAATTGCTTGAGGATGAAGTAAGGTGTGTCACCTGATGCGATTGCTCTACGTATTCGAATAACCCGCAAAATGTGCCTTCCTACATCTTTTATTGAATTACTCAGAGAAGTTAGAGAGGAGGAAAACACAACAGAGGAGGGGGGCACTCTCTAGTGTGGTTGAAACTGAGGAGTCAAAGAAGGGTTAAGGAAGACTCAAAGTGTCAGGAAACCCCCAGATAGGCTGGCCTATAATGCACCAAGGAAACAGAGTGTTGCATTTATTCCCCTAGTGAGATAAGTCACTACCATTTACAAATGGATTGGAGGCCCCGACATCACCAAATTCCTTTGAAAACTGTAATTAATGATGGGTCGATAAATTTCAAAGTCATGAGGATATGACTACTTTTGTTTGGGGGGGGGGAGTTGTGGGGGGAGGTAATGCCCTGCTTCAGATTTTTAATGCTATGCTGTAGGTCTTCCATTTTAGCATTTCTGTAAGACCAGTCTGTCTGCTCTTTGCATGTTTGGATTTGAGCTAAAGATGAGCGGCTCTGTTGTGCAGCTGAGGGATGTTGTGTCAGCCAATCAAGATGGTGGAATTTGGGAGAAAATTCTAGAGGATGCTGGACAGTGACGTTTTTGTGAGGGACACTGGTGGGTCAAAGTCTTTTTAGCAGGAGCTGGGAGAAGACAGGTGGAAAGATGGCTGACGATGCCATCTCTGCTGTACAAAGTGCTTTGTACAACATAGAAGATTGAAACATATAAGATTATTAAGGGGTTGGACACACTGGAGGCAGGAAGCATGTTCCCGCTGATGGGTGAGTCCAGAACTAGAGGCCACAGTTTAAGAATAAGGAGTAGGCCATTTAGAACAGAGATGCAGAAAAACTTTTTCATGCAGAGAGTGGTGGATATGTGGAATGCTCTGCCCCAGAAGGCAGTGGAGACCAAGTCTCTGGATGCATTCAAGAGAGAGTTAGATAGAGCTCATAGATAGCAGGGTCAAGAGATATGGGGAGAGGGCAGGAATGGGGTACTGATTGTTTATGATCAGCCATGATCACAGTGAATGGCGGTGCTGGCTAGAAGGGCCAAATGGCCTACTCCTGCACCTACTGTCTATTGTGCAGATAAATGGCTTCAAGGAGGAAGAACCATTACTGCAGTGAAGGAGCTTGTTGGTTCAAGGTGGATTTCAAGTGACATTTGGAAGGTGCTATATGCTTTCACACAGACTGTGGGTCCAACGTGTGTGTTAAAGACAACTTCAAGATGAGTTCCAACTCACTGCTGAGTGCAGTGGTGTTATTGAGGGGTTATCAAGCCACTTCTCTAGAGACATCCAATAAAAAGGGGTTTCAACAACTTCAGTGAGAAAAGGTGGGCTGTGCATTAGATCATGTCTCTGTATTGATTAGATTTAATTGTAAACAGTGAAATATGATGCCTCAGTGGCGGAAACGTTCTCAGTTGTTCTTCAGTGTGCATCTTAAATGGCCAATTATTGAAAAGGTTAAAAAAAAACTCAGCTGATGGCCCATGAGTGATTTCTCATTGTTGAGTGATCACGGATTTTAATGGTTTGAAATATTGAATCCTCAATTTATCTGTTTCAAATAAATTTGTATTGATTAATACTCTAATCACACTATTGTCCAGACAGAATCAAGTTTATTACCACCTCCATGTCATGCAATTTCTTGTTTTGCTGCAGCAGTAAAGAGTAATATATAAAAAATATTATAAATTGGAATAATAAATATATATGAAATAAGCAGTATGAAAACAGAGCAAAAATAGTGAGGTAGCATCATAGCACTTCAACGGCCCTTGGATCACCTGTTCAATACAAATACCTATGTTTGGATGCTGTTTATTGACTACAGCTTAGAATTTAAAAGAATCATTCGTATAGTTCTGATCAAATAGCTCCAGGACTTGGGCCTCTGTACCACCGTCTTCCACTGGATGCTTGACCTCCTAACTAGAAGGCCACAATCACTGCGTGTTGGAAACAACATCTCCACCTCACCGAAAATCAAACCTGACACACCATAGGGATGTGTGCTTATTCCACTGGTCTACTCTCTCATAATTGTGTGGCTAGGCATAACTCAAAAGCTATCCATAAATTTGCCAATGATACGATCTGAAATCATTGGCAGAATTTCAGATGGTGATGAGATACTGGAGCGAGATAGATCAGCTAATTGAGTAACATCACAACAACATCCTTTCACTCAGCTTCACTAAGAATAAGATCTGAATGCAGACTTCAGAAAGGATTAAGATGAGGGAACACAGACCAGTCCTCACAGAAAGATCAGAAATGGAGAGAGTGAGTAATTTCAAGTTCCTGAGTGTCAGTGTCTGTGAAGATCTAATCCAAATGCAGCATATTCTTGCATCTACAAAGAAGGCACGACAGTAGCTATACTTCAATAGGAGTTTGAAAAAATTTTGGTATGTCACAAAAACACTTCAATTTTTTTACAGATGTACCATGGAGACTATTCAAACAGGCTGCATCACCATCTGGTATTGGGGGTGGTGGTGGTGGGGTGGTGCTACTGCACAGGATCAAAGTAAGCTGCAGAGAGTTGTAAACGTGGTGGCTCCATCTTGAGCACTAGGCTCCATAGTATGTCCAGGACATCTTCAAGGAGTGATGCCTCAAAAAGGCAGTGTCCATCCTTAAGCACCCATCACCCAGGTCATGCTCTCTTCTCATCATTACCTTCAGGAAAGAGGTACAGAAGCATAAAGGCACACACTCAACAATTCAACAACAGCTTCTTCCCCTCTGCCATCTGATTTCTGAATGGACATTGAACCCATGAACACTACCTCACTACTTTTATATCTGTTTTTCACAATATATATTTAAACTAACATATACACACACACACACACACACCACAATTCTCAGTTTTGTTTCTATTATCATCTATTACATTGTACTGCTGGTACAAAGTCAATAAATCTCACAACATATGTCAGTGATATTAAACCTGATTCTGACCCTCAGTCTTGTCATGGTGTCAGGATGCTGGAGCAGGGATCCAATCGCAGACCCAATACTGTACACATGGAGATACTAATTGAGTAACAAATACCAAAGTGCAAACTAAGTTGCCATCAAAGTTCAGGCACAGATCAAAACATCCAGAGAAATCCAAAAACCAGAATCAAGAAAAAGGCAGAGTCAATGTTCAGATGGACTAAGTACAAATACCTCACTAGTGAATGCTGGGAAGGCTCAGGAAAATTCATTAGCACAATCTGGCAACAAACAGTTGAAAACACAGGACTGTAATACACTGAGCAATAAACAGAGAGGCAGATGATAGGTGGAGCACAATAAGACACAAGTGGCAGCAATACAGGTAATAATGAGAAACAGATGAGAGACAGAGTACTCAGTAATACAGGGGCCAGTGTAGATCAGGAGTGGAGAGCACATGGCAATACAAAACACAGACTGATAGCTAGGGGGAAATACACAAAAAGACAGAGTTCAACTGGAGGTACTGACACATGGGTTCTTAAATCAATGCTTTAATGCTCCCTAATCTTTAAACTACAACCCACAAACTTCCCCTCGGGTAAGAATAAGGTGGCCTAATAACTTCCTTCCTCTTGGGCAGGGCCCTTTCATGGGCAACAGCTTTATGTGAGGTATTCACCCATGTGTACTGATATAAATTGATTTCTAAGAATGATGGAGGGTATTCTTTCATCCTGCCAGGGGCTCTGAGGCAGCTAACAGACCCCTCCAGCTGTGTCAGGGATCCATGGCCAATGATTTCATTGATTTCTGTACCTTAGTGGCTGAGAGCAGGTGAAACAACAAGGCTTTGGTGGCTCTGTTTAGATTGAGATTAAATGACCAGCTTAAAGGTGTTCTGGAGGATTTGGATAATCTTATGGAATGACCATATTTCTAAAAGAAGAGGGGTGGGATGTACAAGTTCACCCAGAGAGATAGTTCTCAAAACTACAAAATGCCTACCCTTTTTCCTCCATTGTATAACTATTGCAGATCCACACAGTCATCTCTGGAAAAACCCATGCAACTTGGAGAAACCCAGGTCTCCCCAACAGAGTGAGAGAGATGTATGGAGCAGAGGTGTTGCTTATACTGTAGTAAGGCCAGCCACTTATGAGTTGCTGGGATAACTCCCAGGACAATCCAGTAAGGGGAGAACTGTAATGGTTTCAAGTTTCTCTCCTGTTTTTTTTTTCAAGTTCCGGAGTTCTTTTACCATCCCTGTTATCTTGAGGAAGACATCAGCATTCTGTGAGAGCCTTGGCAGATGATCGTTCAGTGAGGGATTTTTTGAACATCAAATTAGCAGAGAGATCTCAAATTCCTAGGGCATGCCTTGACCAGCCTACCACTGCTACAGCCCTGGATGGTAGAACCTGGACAAATCTTTTATCTTTCCATTGCTCTCAAGTTGACTATTGTAAAGAATGAGGATATGATTCATTCTCCAGGCATTTCACTAATCCTTGGTTATCCATGGTATATCTTCATAATCCTTGGATTAACTGGTCCTCTGGCTGCCTTCAGTGTTAGTTGACCCTGTTCTGGAATAAGTGCCTTCCACTAGGTTGCAAGATGTCATTCCAAGTTTCCAAGATGCCTGACCAAGTTTCTGAGATGCCTGCCCAAGTTTCCGAGTGACTGCTGAAAAGCACATCGAGTTGCTTTCTGACTTCTCAAGACTGGACTTGAACTCAGTAGAGTTGTCTAGAGTGCTATTAGAGTATTCAGTTTTGTTGCAGGTGTTCAGCAAGAGGGGAGCCACTACTTTTTCCCCACATCAGAACTATGATTGCACCATTAATTTACTACCAAATATGTATTTTAAAAGTAGCAAAAGAACCTCTCAATAGTAAAGTGTCCATAGCTATGTTTGAGTTGTCGACAAAGTTCATTCCATATGATTAATTGGCTTTCATGGCCAACATTGATAGTGGCTTATTGGGTTACTGGAAGATTTGGCTGCTGTGGAAAAAGTTCAGCGTTTTGATTGAAGTTACACTTTCAAAAACTAAGCAAGTGTTCTCAAGTCTCTTTTTTCCAGTTGTAAGATTAGGAGCACTTGCTGTGCTGAAATATTCGCTTTTACCTTTCCAACATTCATCAGAAGCACTCTCCGTGCTTCTCCCTCACATTCCAAAATTAATAATGTCTCATTCTAAAGAGTCTAACTCTCCTCTTAACAGCTGTCTGAATTAGTACACTGCATGACCTTCTGGTTTTCAGGCTTCCATGACCTGTGTGAACCTGTCACACATACACTAAAGGATTCTCCAATTCCAAAGGAGGGAGAAATAAAGTAGCTGCTCAATCAGAATGCCTGGATGTTGCAAAAATACACAGGAACCTTTGTACTCAAGACTTGCTGCAAAATTGGATACAAGAAAGCCAGTTCAGAGAGATCTAGGCAATGCCTGTTACATGAACACTGCCATTCTAGTCCATTTCATTGCTTCTGACTTCAAGAATGTTGTTATGCTACTTGAGGAGAGTTACTCACAGTCATTAATGATGAAACTTCAAAAGTTATTTGCTTTCCTGGAACATAGCCAGACCTGCCATCTGTCCACGTAGCTTCTTAAAAGTGTCATCTTCTCCATGGTTAACCAAGTGGTGCATTAGAACCATTCAGAGTAGTTCAGATGAGTATTGGACAGGCTACATGAAGAAGAAAAGACCAGTAAATTAATTTCTCATGGACTGAGACATACAGGCAGTGAATCTCTTTTAAAAGGTCGGGATCCAGAGAAAGCATTAATAGAAACAGCATTTGGTGAGAAGATGGGGACTAGAGTCCTTTGTTATTGTTGTTGTAATGTTTCCTTCCAAGAGGACGATTTTTTTTTAGACCTAGGCCTAGCAGTTCTACAAAGTTCTGCAAAGGTGTGTTCATTCAAGTGACCCTGATATTTCAATGAAGATTACAAGTACAGGTAATTTGGCATCACAAGCTGAGAAAAAACATATGACTGCCAAGTCTCCAAATAAACAGACACAAATAAAATATAAGGAGAATTCAGTGCAAGTGGTGCCAATTGAAATAATCGGTTTGCATGGAAAAGCAGAATAGGAGACTTAAGCATCTAGAATTAGTTCTTTGCCACAGAATAATTTTGTAACGGCCTCTGGGGAAGAAATATGTGACTCAGCAAACTGTAGATTAGTTTCTGACCTCATTTTCTACTATCTTTCACCAGAAATGCTGTCAGGTGATAACAGACATATTGCATTAAATGTACCTCATTACAAGAAGCAGAAAGAGTGGTAGAAGTGACTGGAAATCTGCATGATCTTGTCTTGACTTTATTGTGATATGCCTTTGAGCTTGCAATTAAAAAGCACAGAAAGATTCTGGATAGTGTATGTCTTCCTTTGTCCTTAAACTACCAATTAGGATTAATTCAAAGATAAACATAAAATTTTTGACAAAAATCAGTGATGTAAATTCGGAAAATAGAAGCCTTTTGCAGAGCAAAGATGCTGGGTTTCCTCTCAGGGCATTCTGGACCCTCAATTAATCATGGACTCCCAAAACACAACACACCTGATCATCATTTATTTGAGTTTATTAGAGTGGTCTAATGACTACTTTTATCATTAAGCTGTCACTGTGCTTTTCATGATGCTTGTTATGTGAATAGTTTCCTCATGTTTCTCGTTCTTAAGTGATTAGTTGTGGATTTTGATCTGCAAGGGTTTCCTGTGTTTTATGCTCTGTTTGTGGTTATTCTGGACTAGTGTTCACCGCTGAGTCCTCTGTGTGGATTAATGTTCTGTCTGCTCAAGTCCTGAGTCAGAGAGCTCTAAGTTTGATTATTTCTGCACTATTTTCTGAATAAGTCTTCATCATCAATTTCTACAATTGAGACCTGAGACCTCTGCACCTGGGTCCGCTCATCTGAATATCATTACATTAATTGCTTTAACATAAAAACTCTAACATTTTCTGGCAAAAGTTATTTCAAAACTTGCAGATAGCACTAGTTCGAAGTGTGGTAGGTAGTGATAAACTTCCAGGAAGGCACACAACTGGTGAAATGGGCAGAAAGAAAAATGATAAAATCCAACACAGAGAAGTTCAAAGTGATACACTGATAGAAGAATAATGACTCGAGGCCATGCAATCTCATAATAGAATTCCATGTGGAGTTGCAAAAAAAAAAGATCCCTGATTGTGTTCATGCAGTAATCTTAGGAGGCAGGTGAAGTTAACAAAGTACTTAACATGCCCAAAACATCATTTCCAGGATTCCACACTACCACATTTTGGAGGCAAAGTACTGAAAGGTATTATTATATAGTACATATAGGGCTACCACATAGGAAATAATTTCCATGCAGTCCTGTGGTAATGTGGTTCACTGAATTTAATGGAAGAAGTTAAAGTGATTTATTTAGTATGCACTGTAGATTTGGAGAAGGAAGTCGGAGTTTCAGAACGGGAGTCATCTTGAATTTTTCTTATTCTCATTGGAGTTAAGAGAGGCGGGACTGTGCAGGCGTGTGCTGGCGGGCAGTGAAGCGGGGAAGATTTAAAAAGGACGCAGCCTTATACAGTGGGCAGCATCATTTGTGGGCAGTGGAGTGAGCCGGGAGCAGAGTGAAGGCTTAAGGGCTTGGGCTCAATGGGCTTATGCGGAAGTGGGCGAGGCAAGGTAGGTGTAGGTTTCAGTTTTTCCTGTTAATTGAGGAAAGGGGGAAGTATGAGTGTGAGGGCAGCTTGTACACGTCCACATCTGCGCCAGGTGCGCCGAGCTGCAGCTCCTAAGGGACCGTGTTAGGGAACTGGAGCTGCAGCTTGATGACCTTCGCCTGGTCAGGGAGAGTGAGGAGTTGACAGAGAGGAGTTACAGGCAGGTGGTCACACTGGGACCACTGGAGGCAGACAGGTGGGTCACAATTAGGAGGGGGAAGGGGAAGAGTCAGATACTAGAGAGAACCCCAGTGGCTGTACCCCTTGACAATAAGTACTCCTGTTTGAGTACTGTTGGGGGGACAGCCTACCTGGGGGAAGCAACAGTGGCCATGCCTCTGGCACAGAGTCTGGCCCTGTAGCTCAGAAGGGTAGGGAAAGGAAGAGGAAGGCAGTACTAATAGGGGACTTGATAGTTAGGGGGTCTGATAGGTGATTCCGTGGACGCGATCAGGAGACCCAGATGGTAGTTTGCCTCCCTGGTGCCAGGGTTTGGGATGTTTCTGATTGCGTCCAAGATATCCTGAAGTGGGAGGGTGAGGAGCCAGAGGTCGTGGTACATATATGTACCAATGACATAGGTAGGAAAAGGGAAGAGGTCCTGAAAGGAGAATATAGGGAGTTAGGAAGACAGTTGAGAAGAAGGACCACAAAAGTAGTAATCTTGGGATTACTGCCTGTGCCACATGACAGTGAGAGTAAGAGTGGAATGAGGTGGAGGATAAATGCCTTGCTGATGGATTGGAGCAGGGGGCAGGTTTTCAAGTTTCTGGATCATTGGGACCTCTTTTGGGGCAGGTGTAACCTGTACAAAAAGGACCGGTTACACATGAATCCTAGGGGGACCAATATCTTGGTGGGAAGATTTACTAAGGCTACTGGGGAGACTTTAAACTAGAAAAGTTGGGGGGTGGGAATCAATTTGAAGAGACTAGGGAAGAGAAGGTTATTTCACAAATAGAGAAAGCTAGTAGACAGTGTGTGAGGGAGAATAGGCAGGTGATAGAGAAGGGAAGCGCTCAGTCTGAAGATGTAGGGGAGAAGGAAGAAAAATATATTAAAGTTGATTGCATCATTAGGGATAAACAGAGAGGAAGAGGTGGAAAGTTTCTTAAATGCCAGGAGCATTGTAAGAAAGGTGGATGATGAGCTTAGAGCATGAATTGATACCTGGAAATATGATGTTGTAGCTATTAGTGAAACATGGTTGCAGGAGGGGTGTGGTTTGCAACTAAATATTCCTGGATTTTGTTGCTTCAGGTGTGATAGAATCAGAGGGGCAAGAGGAGGTGTTGCATTGCCTGTCCAAGAAAATATTACAGTGGTGCTTTGGCAGGATAGATTAGAGGGCTCATCTAGGGAGACTATTTGGTTGGAATTAAGGAATGGGAAGGGTGTAGTAACACTTATAGGGGTGCATTATAGACCACCTAATGGGGAGCAAAAATTGGAGGAGCAAATTTGTAAGGAGATAACAGATATTTGTAGTAAGCACAAGGTTGTGATAGTGGGAGATTTTAATTTTCCACACATAGATTGGGAAGCCCATTCTGTAAAACGGCTGGATGGTTTGGAGTTTGTAAAACGTGTGCAGGATAGTTTGTTGCAGCAATACATAGAGGTACCGACTAGAGAATGGGCAGTGTTGGATCTCCTCTTAGGGAATGAGTTAGGTCAGATGAAGGACGTATGTGTTGGGGAGCACTTCGGGTCCAGTGATCACAATACCATTAGTTTCAATATAATTATGGAGAAGGATAGGACTGGACCCAGGGTTGAGATTTTTGATTGGAGAAAGGCTAACTTTGAGGAGATGCGAAAGGATTTAGAAGGAGTGGATTGGGACAATTAATTTTATGGGAAGGATGTAATAGAGAAATGGAGATCATATAAAGACGAATTTTTGAGGGTACAGAATCTTTATGTTCCTGTTAGGTTGAAAGGAAAGGTTAAAAGTTTGAGAGCACCATGGTTTTCAAGGGATATTGGAAACTTGGTTCAGAAAAAGAGGGAGATCTATAATAAATACGGGCAGCATGGAGTAAATGAGGTGCTTGAGGAATATAAAGAATGTAAAAAGAATCTTAAGAAAGAAATTAGAAAAGCTAAAAGAAGATACAAGGTTGCTTTGGCAAGTCAGGTGAAAATAAATCTGACAGTTTTCTACAGTTATTATTAATAGCAAAAGGATAGAGAGGCATAAAATTGGTCCATTACAGAATCCGAGTGGACAGCTATGTGTGGAGCTGAAAAAGATGGGGGAGATTTTGAACAATTTATTTTCTTCAGTATTCACTAAGAAGAAGGATATTGAATTGTGTAAGTTAAGGGAAACAAGTAGGGAAGTTATGGAAACTATGAGGATTAAAGAGGAGGAAGTACTGGCACTTTTAAGGAATATATAAGTGGATAAATCTCTGGGTCCTGACAGGATATTTCCTAGGACCTTGAAGGAAATTAGTGTAGAAATAGCAGGGGCTCTGACAGAAATATTTCAAATGTCATTAGAAATGGGGATAGTGCCTGAGGACTACCGTATTGCTCATGTGGTTCCATTGTTTAAAAAGGGTTCTAAGAGTAAACCTAGCAATTACAGGCCTGTCAGTTTCATGTCAGTGGTGGGTAAATTAATGGAAAATATTCTTAGTGGTATATATAATTATCTGGATAGACAGGGTCTGATTAGGAACAGTCAACATGGATTTGTGTGTGGAAGGTCATGTTTGACAAATCTTATTGAATTTTTGAAGAGGTTACAAGGAAAGTTGACGAGGGTAAAGCAGTGGATGTTGTCTATATGGACTTCAGTAAGGCCTTTGACAAGGTCCTGCACGGAAGGTTAGTTAGGAAGGTTCAATCATGAGGTATTAATATTGAAGTAGTAAAATGGATTCAACAGTGGCTGGATGGGAGATGCCAGAGAGTAGTGGTGGATAACTGTTTGTCAGGTTGGATGCCGATGACTAGTGGTGTGCCTCAGGGATTGGTATTGGGTCTAATGTTGTTTGTCATATACATTAACGATCTGGATGATGGGGTGGTAAATTGGTTTAGTAAGTATGCAGATGGTATGAAGATAGGGGGTGTTGTGGATAATAAAGTAGTTTTTCAAAGCTTGCAGAGAGATTTGGGCCAGTTAGAAGAGTGGGCTGAAACATGGCAGATGGAGTTTAATGCTGATAAGTGTGAGGTGCTACATTTTGGTAGGAATAGTCAAAATAGGACATACATGGTAGATAGTAGGGCATTGAAGAATGCAGTAGAACAGAGTGATCTTGGAATAATGGTGCATAGTTCCCTGAAGGTGGAATCTCATGTGGATAGGGTGGTGGAGAAAGCTTTCGGTATGCTGGCCTTTATAAATCAGAGCATTGAGTATAGGACTTGGGATGTAATGTTAAAATTGTACAAGGCATTGGTAAGGCTGAATTTGGAGTATTGTGTACAGTTCTGGTCACTGAATTATAGGAAAGATGTCAACAAAATAGTGAGAGTACAGAGAAGATTTGTTAGAATGTTACCTGGGTTTCAGCACCTAAATTACAGGGAAAGATTGAACTAGTTAGGTCTTTATTCTTTGGAGCATTGAAGGTTGAGAGGGGACTTGATAGAAGTATCTAAAATTATGAGGGGGATAGACAGAGTTGATGTTGATAGGCTTTTTCCATGAGAGTAGGGAAGATTCAAACAAGAGGACATGAGTTAAGAGTCAGGCGGCAAATCTTTAGGGGTAATATGAGGGAGAATTTCTTTACTCAGAGAGTGGTAGGTGTGTGGAATAAGCTTCCAGTAGAAGTGGTAGAGGCAGGTTCGATATTGTCATTTAAAGTAAAATTGGATAGGTATATGGGCAGGA
Source organism: Hypanus sabinus (assembly GCF_030144855.1). Lineage (NCBI taxonomy): Eukaryota > Metazoa > Chordata > Chondrichthyes > Myliobatiformes > Dasyatidae > Hypanus > Hypanus sabinus. The sequence goes on along the minus strand of NC_082707.1, from coordinate 151,329,703 downwards.
AAGGAATGGAGGGTTATGGGCTGAGTGTGGGTCAATGGGACTAGGTGAGAGTAAGCGTTCAACACAGACTAGAGGGCTGAGATGACCTATTTCTGTGCTGTAATTGTTATATGGATATAATACCAGGCAACACAGATTCTCCTCATAGAGGAATCAATCTCATGAAACTCTACTATAGAATCTCTAAAGCCAACACGTCCATTTCACTCCTATATTTTGCTACCAAGAATACTGAATTCTTACCGTGTCTATAAAAAAGTATTCACACCCTCTTGGAAGTTTTCATGTTTTATTGTTTTACAATATTGAATTGCAGAGTTTTAATTTGGCTTTTTTGACACTGATCAACAGAAAAAGAAACACTTCAGTGTCAAAGTAAATTCAGATCTTTACAGTGGCCTAAATTCATTAAAAATATAAAATACAAAATAATTGATTGCATAAGTATTTACCCTCCCCCCCCCCCTTTGATATGACACATCAACTCATCACTGGTACAGCCAATTGGTTTTAGAAGTCACATAATGGGACTTCCGGTAAGATGGCGATTGCTTAGCTGCTCCGAACTTTTGTTCCGTTACTGTCGCTACCTTTGCACTAAATGTCTCAATTTTTAAAACCTTAGTCGGGAACTTTTCGGTACCTCTTACTTGCCTGTGAACACATCTAACTTACAATGTTTATCAAGAGCTCTAAATCCGGGAGAAAGGAAGCTACGGCTCTCTCAGATGAGACCCTGGCTGCGCTCGGTCAGCTCCGAGACGAAATTTTAAAGGAATTTAAAACCGCTTTCAAACAGTTAGAGGACAAGCTTGATCAGATCAACGACAAGGTGGGCAAACAGGCCCAACACTTATCTCACATCGATTCGACTTCTGAAGATTTAGAAAGTCGTGTTCAATACTTGGAGACTCTCTGTTCCAGCTTGGAGGAAAAGTGTAACAAACTCCTTTTCAAAACGGTGGATCTCAAAAATCACAGCAGACGCTGCAATCTTAGAATTCTTGGATTGCCAGAGGCCACCGAACAGGGATCAACAGTGAAGTTTTTCGTCAAGTTTCTCAGTGAGATATTCAGGAAAGATTTGCTTCCGAACCCGCCTGAGCTCGAACGGGCACACCGGGTCCATGTTCCCATCGGAATTCTGGGCAACTGCCCGCGACCAGTAATCTTGTACTTCCATCAATACCAGGTAAAACACCGTCTGATCGTAGAGGCACGTCACAGAGGTTCTTTTATTTTCCAGGATACAACCATTCACTTTGTGGAAGATTTTGCACCCCAGACCTTAAAGATGCGCGCTGAGTGTAAAGGTGCAATGAAAGTGCTTTTTGATCGTGGTTTTAAACCCTCTCTTCGTTCCCCTGCTGATCTACGAATCAAACTTAACACTGGGAAATACAAATGGTTTAAGTCAGCCAAGGAAGCTGAAGCATTTGTGGCAAGTCTTCCGGCTATCCAGTCATCTTCGGAACCCGATCAGACCTCCTAAAACGGTGGATAAGTACTTCTCATAGTATAATTACTTTTTCTGGACTCAGACTTTACTTGAATCATTCAGACATTATTCATCGAAACTCTAAGGGCTGTTGACAATCTCTCCCTGGATTTGGTGTGTGTGTAATCTATCTTTTATTGTTGTACAACTTTATCTACAGAGTTCTACAACTGACTTTAACTTGTTTTGGAGGTTTGAATTCTTCAGTGAAGGCCTTCCTGTTTGTTGGTTCACAGTTTAATTGCCGATCTATTTTTCCTTCTTTTTATATTTATTGATTTTATTATACTTTTTTCTTTTCTTCACCCCCTTTTATCTAATTTCCGAATTTTTTTCTCTCTTCTCTGTAAATGGTTGATAAATACTCATCTTGAATTTATAATTTTCCCCTTCCTCTCCTTTTTTTTCTTTCTCTTACTTTATTCTTCTATAACTTTTTCGCTGGCAGGTTAGTTTTGGTCCTCTTCCGATTTTCTCTGTATTAAGTTTTATATTCTTGCAGAAGATGTTCTAATCTGTAGTTATGTTTTTTAGTGCATAAACTAGTTACTATTTGTTATAGTATTTACACAGAACTGCTGTTAATGACACAGATCTGGAAGTTGTATTTGGGTTAATTTTTTTGGTAGAGCTAGCTACTTGTTTTGGTAGCCGTCTAGTTTTGGGTTGTGTGGGTGGGGTGGGTTTTCTAGTTCCAACATCACTCACTGTATATATTATATCTCTTTATTGCTCAGGACATGTATATGTTTTGATTTTACGAATCTATGTTTACATCTCTGCTCCCAGACTGCTATTGTACTGCTTGACTTTTTATATGCCTTCTGCCTTTTATGCATTAGTAATCGATAATGGCTAGTGCACTTAAATTCGTGAGCTGGAATGTAAAGGAATTGAATCACCCTGTTAAAAGGAGGAAGGTATTCTCACATATCAAACAACTCAAAGCTGACATTGCTTTCCTTCAAGAAACTCATATTCGTTGTTCTGATAACTCCCGGCTTTTGTCAAGGTGGGCGGGTCAGCATTTTCATTCATCCTTTACCACTAAAGCTAGGGGAGTCTCCATTCTTATTAACTCAAATATTCCTTTTGAACTCCATAATAAAATATCTGATATAAATGGCCATTTTATTATTGTTTCTGGCAAACTATATAACACTAAAGTTGCACTAGCAAACCTGTATGCCCCCAACTTTGATGATGTTAATTTTTTTGAACGGTTTTTTTCCTCACTACCAGACTTAAACTCATACTCTCTTGTACTGGGTGGTGACTTCAATTGTTGGTTAGATCCTAATTTGGATCGATCGTCCTCTGTTACTAGACCACCTACTAAATCTGCCTTAGCTATCCAATCATTTCTCTCTAATTATGGTATCTCTGATATGGCGTTTCCTCCATCCTACGGAGAGAGATTATTCTTTTTTCTCACATGTTCACCATACCTTCACTAGAATTGATTATTTCTTACTCAATAACCAACTTATTCCATTTGCCCACTCTTGTGACTATCAGAGTATACTGAGCTCTGACCATGCCTCAATTACTCTCTCTCTGAATTTGCCTGGTCTCCCTCAGAGGAATAAACACTGGCTGTTTTATTCAACTTTACTATCGGATGATGATTTTTAAAAATTTATTAAGGATCAGATAACCTTTTATTTTAACACTAATACATCACCTGAAGTGCCATCCCAGATTGTCTGGGATGCCATGAAAGCATATCTGAGGGGGCAAATAATCTCTTACACAGCAAATCTCAACAGAAGATCCCGTGCAGATCGATTAGACCTCATTAACCAGATTAAAGAATTGGATCAAATATATGCCCAAACCAAGAACCCTGAATCATACAAGAAGCGTGTTGAACTCCAAACTAAATTTAACCTTCTGTCCACTCAACCTGTTGAACGCCAACTTCTCGAAAGCAAGAGGCGCTTTTACATTCATGGGGATAAGTCTGGTAAATTCCTAGCCAATCAGCTGAGGCGTTCCAAAGCCAAACAACATATTACAAAGATCCGGAAGGAGAACTGAGACTTTACATTGGATCATTTAGAAATTAATGACGCATTTAAAAATTTTTATTCTCGGCTTTATTCCTCTGAATCTCTGAATGACAATATCTCTGTTGATCAATTTTTACAGAATCTGAATATCCCCTCACTTTCATCTGATTTCAAAGCCAAACTCAATGTGCCTATGTCATTAGAAGAAATATCTACTGCAATTTCTGCACTGTCCTCAGGGAAATCTCCTGGACCTGATGGGTTCCCTGTAGAATTTTATAAATCATTCTCTTCTCTTCTTTCTCCTCAGTTACTTTCAGTATTATCTGACTTGTTTAATTATGGCAAATTGCCACCCTCTTTCAGTGAGGCATCTATTATTCTTCTTTTAAAAAAGGGCAAAGACCCAACAGAGTATTCCTTGTATAGTCCGATCTCTCTGCTCAATGTTGATGTAAAGATCTTAGCTAAAGTTTTGGTTCATAGATTAGAAACCGTCATTCCCTCCATTGTCTCTGATGACCAAACAGGCTTTATTAAAAACCGTTTCCCTTTTTTTAACATTTGGCATTTATTTAATATCTTATACTCACCTCCAACTGGGATTCCTGAATGTGTTATTTCACTCAATGCAGAGAAAGCATTTGATCGTATAAAGTGGAACTACCTTTTTGCAGTTTTAGAAAAATTTGACCTTGGCCAAAGTTTCATCTCTTGGATCCAATTGCTGTACCTGTGTCCTGCTGCTGCCTCTGTTTTAACCAATTTTCAGAAATCCCAAGTATTTAATCTCAAATGTGGCACCCTCCAGGGATGCCCCTTAAGTTCCTTTCTCTTTGATTTGGCTATGGAACCTCTGGCGATAGCATTTCGAAACTGCCCTGAATTGACTGGGATTTGGAGAGGGAATGTTGAGCATAAAGTTTCTCTCTATGCTGATGACTTATTACTCTTTCTTTCAAATCTGTCTACATCCTTACCTCTAATGTTTTCACTTCTTGACCAGTTTAGCCACTCTAGCTATAAACTTAATTTACATAAGAGTGAACTTCTCCCAATTAATAAAGAAGCACAAGAACTAACATTTCATGATCTCCCTTTTAAAGTAGTCCATAATCAATTTACTTATCTTGGAATTACAGTCACAAGGAAGTTTAAAGATCTCTTTCGTGAAAACTTTGCCAATCTTTCATAGGCTATAAAACAGAGTCTGGTACAATGGTCACCTTTATCTATGTCTTTGGTAGGTCATATTAATGTTGTTAAAATGTATGTCCTCCCCAAATTTTTATACCTATTTCAATCTATCCCAATTTTTATTCCTAAATCTTTTTTTGATTCCTTAGACTCTATTCTATTGTCATATCTGTGGCAGAATAAGCGCTCTAGAATTAATAAAATCCATCTCCAAAAATCTAAAAAAGAGGGTGGCATGGCTTCACCTAACATTCGTTTATATTATTGGGCAGCTAATATACGTTGTGCTACCTTCTGGTCTTTCTTCCATGGCCAACCCGAGTGCCCTAACTGGGTGGCGATGGAGCTGAGCTCCACTAAAGAGTTATATATCTCTGCACTTCTTGGCTCTGCACTCCCTAGTAGTCTGCCCAGATCAATAGCTAATCCTCTTGTTAGATACACTTTGCGTATATGGGCTCAGATCAGGAAATGCTATGGTTTCCAGGGGTTTTCCGTTTCCAGCCCTATTGCTCATAATCACCTTTTTTTACCTACTACATACGATTCAGCATTCCAGGTTTGGTATAGGAAGGGCATTAGACATTTTGAAGATCTTTTCATTGATAATGGCTTTGCTTCTTTTCAGCAGCTCTCTGTTAAGTTCAATCTGCCCAATGTTCATTTTTTCAGATATCTCCAAACCCGACACTTTATTGCTCCTTTAATCCCTAACTTTCCTGAAATGCCTGCAAAAAATGCTATGGACCTATTTCTTTCCATGAATCCACTAGGTAAAGGCTTAATATCAATCATCCAAGATAAACTAGCAGCCTTACAACGGGCCCCCATGGATAAAATCAAAATGGCCTGGGAGCAGGATTTAAATATCTCCTTATCTGAGGAGAGCTGGGATTCAGTTCTCAAATCGGTTAACTCAACCTCTCTTTGTGCTCGCCACTGCCTTTTAAAGTTTAAGATTGTTCATAGAGCCCATATGTCTAAATCTAAACTATCTCGATTCTACCCAAGCGTTAGTCCGCTCTGTGATAAATGCAAGAGAGGCGTGGCCTCTCTCATCCATATGTACTGGTTCTGTCCTAGCTTGGAGAAATTCTGGAAAGATTTCTTCACTACATTATCGTGTATTCTGAATCAGCACCTAGAACCAAACCCCTTAATTGCTCTGTTCGGTTTTTGGGGCGAGACAGATTTATGTCTGGGTCCAACCAAATGCCGAATATTATCCTTTGCCTCTCTCCTGGCTAGACGCTTGATCCTCCTCAGATGGAGAGATGTTGCCCCGCCAACTCATGCTCAATGGCTTAACGACATCATGGCCTGTTTGGACCTTGAAAAAATTCATTATTCAGTTCTCAATTCAGATCTAAAGTTCCATAAGGTCTGGGGACCTTTTATTGAGTACTTTCATAACCTTCCTCTTGACTAGGGTTTTTTTCTCTTTTCGGTCCCTTGCTTTCAGCTCCTTTTTTTTTCTGGTAGAAGGCATTATTACCCTCTGTTGCTGAGTGTACTCACAGTCTGGGAGCTCGGCTGTCCTGACTTATACTCTCTATATTGTGTTGTGGTTGGTCTGGAGCTGCTGTTGTTTTTTCTTGTGTTGTGGGGCTTGGGGAGGACACTAAGCTTACTTGTCTTTAATAAGGTGTTTTTTTTTGCTAAATTCTCTTCCTTTGTATGCTTAATTTTGCACTGTTTTAATGTTCCTCATTGGGATTTGGGGTTTTTAATTTGTAAAATGTTTTGAAAAACTAATTTAATTTTTTTTTTAAAGAAGTCACATAATTTATGAAATGGAGATCTGTTTTTGGAGACCTGTGTGCAGTCAAGGTTTTTCAGGTACTATTGAAAAAAACTCAAATTAAATCTTGGCTAGAGTTTGCTTGAAGACACGTGGGAGACTCTAAAGTCAGCTGGAAGAAGCTCCTATCACCTGATGAAAACAAAATTGAACTTTTTGACCATCAGACTAAACACAGATTTCCCCCACTATCCGAAAGTAGAGCGTTCCTATGAAACCTCTCGTAAGTCGAAATGGCGTAAAGCGAAGATGCAATTATTGTTAATTTGTATGGAAACATTCTTGAGCCTTCCCAGACCCAAAAAATAACCTACCAAATCCTAACAAATAGCACATAAAAACTAAAATAACACTAACATCTAGTAAAAGCAGGAATGATATGATAAATACACAGGTATATAAAGTAGAACTAATGCATGTACAATGTAGTTTCACTTATCAGAATCGGGAAGATTCGGCTAAAAACCGACTTGTGGAAAAAAAATCGGCATGTAGATGCATGCGCACACACCTGCCCATGCAAGGCTTAATGGTCATGGTAGTCTTTCTCGGGGTAAACACAAGTTTAAAGACGGCGCTTTTGTTTGTAAAAGCGAAAATCCTGTTCCGATTTCTTTCAGTTAGTGAAAACAGATACTAATGTAGGTCTTTCATAACAGCAAAGTAGCATAAAGGGAACATTCGTAAAGCAGGGGACACCTGCATTATGTTTGACGTGAGCCAAACATCGCACATGATCAAAAACACACCATCCCTACTGAGAAGCATGGTGGTGGCTGCATCGTGCTGTGGGGATGCTTCACTGCAGGTAGTGGGTACAACAAATGCATCAAAATACAGGGAAATCCTGGAGGAAAACCTGACGCAGTCTGCAAGAGAACTGCAACTTGGGTAAAGATTTGTTTTCCAACAGGACAATGATCTCAATCATAAAGCCAAAGCTACAAGGAATGGCTTAAAAACAACAAAGTGAACGTCCTGGAGTGGCCAAGTCAGAGTCCAGACCTCAATCCAATTGAGAATTGTGGCTGGACTTCAAAAGGGCTGTTCACTCATGATCCCCATGCAGTCTGACAGAGCTTGGACAGTTTTGTAAAGAAGAACGGGGCAAAACTGCAGTGTCCATAGGTGCAAAGCTGATAGAAACCTATCCACACTGACTCAAGGCTGTAATTGCTGCTAAAGGTGCATCTACTAAATGCTGACATGAAAGGGGTAAATACTGTATGTGTGCATTTTGTGTTTTATATTTGTATTTAATTTAGATCACTTTGTAGAGATCCATTTTCTCATTAACACAAAAGAGTATTTTTCTATCGATCAGAATCAAAAAAAGCCTAATTAAATCCATTGTGATTCATCACAGGTTCAGCCATCCCAACCATCACAGAAAAGCCAGTCAAGAGTTTAGGTAAGGTTTTTGACAGCTCTCTAAGGGACACGGCATCCATTCCAGCGACCAGTACCAAGTTGGATGGCTGGCTGAAATCTGTGGACAAGTCTGGCCCACCTGGGAAGTTCAAAGCCTGGGTGTATGAGCATGGCATTCTTCCCAGGATCCTGTGGTTCCTCCTCGTCAAAGCAGTTCCAATCTCGACAGTTGAAACCTTGGAGAGGAGGGTCAGTAAGCACGTCAGGAGATGGCTGGGGCTGCCAAGGAGCCTGAGCAGCATCGCAATCTATGGACACCACAATAAACTGCAAATGCCCTTCAAATCCCTGGAGGAGGAATTCAAAGTTACAAGAGCCAGAGAAGTGATACAGTACAGGGACTCAAGTGATCTGAAGGTGGCTCGAGCAGAGATCCAAGTGAGGACCGGCAGGAAGTGGAGGGCAGAAGAAGCTGTTCAGGAAGCAGAGGAAAGGCTGTGTCACAGGAGGCTGGTGAGAGTGGTCACACGAGGCCGAGCTGGGCTAGGATCCTTTCCAACTCCCCAAATGGACACCATCAGAGGGAAGGAAAGGTGCCATCTAGTTCAGGAGGAGGTGAGCGCAGCAGTGGAGGAGAGGAGAACGTACAAGGCGGTGGGAATGAAGCAACAGGGAGCTTGTACGAGAATGCAGTGAAGAGGAAAGTGACCTGGGCTGTGCTTTGGAAAGCCGAGTCACACCACATCCAATTTCTCATCCAGGCAGTGTACGATGTGTTCCAATCCCATCAAACCTGCACACATGAGGCAAAGCAGAGTCATCTGTGTGCCCACTGTGTTCCAAGCGAGGAACCCTGGAGCACATCCTCAGCGGCAGCACAAGAGCACTTGGTGAGGAATGGCACTGATGGAGGCATGATCAGGTCCTGAAGACCATCTCTGAAGCCATCAACGCAGGAGTGGAGTGGGCGAAGCGGTCCCGACCCTCCAAGCAGACCATTGCCTTTGTAAGGGCTGGGATCAGCCAATACCTGGCAAGAGAACATCAGCAGGTATCCTGACCTCTGCAAGAGTCTGGCAGCTGATGGTGGACTTTGAAAGGCAGCTGAGGTTCCCCGACCATATCGCAGCCACCACCCTGCAACCAGACATTGTCCTTGTGTCTGAGTCTACGAAGCAGGTGGTGATGCTGGAGCTGACAGTCCCATGGGAAGATCACTTGGAAGAGACCTTTGAAAGGAAGCTATCTCAGTATGCAGGACTGGTCAGCAACTGCCAGCAGGCTGGCTGGAGAGCAAGGTGTCTCCCAGTGGAAGTTGGTTGTAGGGGATTCGCAGCCCGTTCCTTAGCCAGAGCCGACAGCAATTTGGGCATCGAGGGAGAGAGGAAGATGGGAGCCATCCACAATACCACTGATGCGGCAGAGAGGGCCCCAAGGTGGCTGTGGCTCAAGAGAGGGGAGCCATGGAGTCATGTGTAGCTAGCCATCTGGACACAAGCTGGGGTCTGATCAGCCCTGGCTGGGTCACCTGGAGAAGGGTGTATGATGTTGAAAGACCTGAAACACCCGACGATTCCAGGAACATCACTGATGATATGTCCAGAAGCATCAGTAGATGTATGCACACAGAATGTTGTGAAAACAATAAAACATGAAAACTTCCAAAGCAGGCAAATACTTTCTTTCATAGGCACTGTAACTGGCTGAAATATGGCCAGCACGTGCCAATAATACATCTCACAGAAGTTATTTGATTACCGGAGATGTGTCAAATCTTAGTGGGTTAGTATAGTGGTCATTTTACAGCACAAAATGAATGGTTTGGGAAAATCCTTAAGTCTCTGCTTTGACATTCACTTTGTGACAGAGTACCTTATTACTTATTAATTCAGCTGTTATTTTTTTATGTATGATTCTTCAGGGAAATTGTCTTTGAAGTCAGCAGTGAAAGAGGCTGAAAAGTATGGGTTGATAATATCTAGATGGCATCTTTCTTTAAAGGATGCTTGAATTATCTCAGCTCTTGCCGCTGCTCCTTTCTCACCATGACAATGAGATATGTAGATGTGTCCATTAGGGTTTTAGACTTAAGGCTCCAAAACTTCATTCTGTCTCACTCTCAGAGTGAAAACAGAAAGCTTAAAGTTTTGGTATCATTTGAACTTATTGGTTTGTATTAAAATCCAATCTCAGAAAAGGGAACATTTCACAGACTGGTTGAAAGCAGGCACTAAACTCTCAGGTCAATTTTCATGTTATGGAACTAATCTTGCTCTGCTGATACATCACTGACAGGAAATAGTGAGAGACTAAACCCAGGCATATACCCAAACCAGTTTCTTAGGTTCCTCCAAGAATAGTACATTGATTAACATTTTAGCTTTATGGGACCAAAGAATCATACAGCATGGAAAGAGGCTTTTTGTCCCAATGGTCCATGCTGAACAGTGGGCACCCAGCCATATTAGTCTCATCTCCCATCAATTAACTCAATGCTTAAATGATTCAAGTGATCATCTTCAATCCTTTCAGTTACTCATCTTTAACAACTCTTTCAATTAGTGCATTCCAGGTACATACCACTCTGAAAATGGTTTCCCCTCATATCCACTCTAAATATTTCCCCATTTATTCTTTATCTCTATCCTCTAATTTTATTCATCTATGATACAGCGAAAGATTTCCTGGAATCTACCCTATCTATAAACTCAGAGTTGTATGTACCTCAGTCATGTCCCTTATTAAACTCCTTTGTTGCCATACCCTGGGACACAATGCTACTAGTCTTGCCTATTCATCAACCAAGTCTCAGCAACAGCAACAACATTGTAGACCATTGTGTTATCTAAAGGTTTGAGTTCATCTACTTTACTGGATGCATTTTAGCTTTGAATTCCTTTGATGTGCACTTACTGCCTTGACCCTACTGGACTTATTATTTTTCCTTAAGGTGATTATATCTCTCCATCCAAACAACTACTCTGAGTCCCCTTTGCAGCCAAGTCAGTTTAAATCTTCCCAAGCAGCACTAGGAAACCTCTCAGCAAGGACTTGGATCCTATCCTGGTTAAGGTGCAAGCCATTCCACATCCAGAGCCCACCTTTCCTTAGAAATTGTCCCCTTGATCCAGACCGCATAATTATGACCTACACCATCGCTTCAGCCACACACTGATTTGACCTATCCTTCTATGCCTATGGGCACTCACTCACACTGCAGAAATGATAACCTTTAAGATCCTGCTCTTTAAAGACCTAACTAGCACTTAATCTTATATTCCAGGATCTCATTCCTTCTCCGACCAATATCATCAATAGCTTGTCTGCCTTCAGCAAGCTTTGTTTGCTTTGATAACATCAATTTGACTGCTCTGCCTCTTCTTCACACCACACCGTAGAAGCTGCATCTGCTGCCAGCGAACCACATTATTATATAAATAACAACACAGTAGAGCTCAGGATGGACTTTTATTCTCCTTGATATAGGAGACATTAAAGCATGGTGTATATTATAGATCCAGCAAAAGGGATACTGTGCAGCTACAGATAACTTGTGACCTATTGATCACGAGATTATTGGTTATTAGCACATGCAAAAGATATAGGTAAATGTCAGTAAAGTGGAGCGGATGAAGAGAGTTATCCATCATCTTGTTGAATTGTAGAGTAGGCATGAAGGGCTAAATGGCTTACCCTTTCACCCACTTATGTACTTGCTTCTCTCTTTATTGGGTCCACAATATAGCCCACGTTTTAGCACTTCCTATGTCTATACTGCACTATATTATTATCAATAATGCAATGACCTCAAGTGCTTGTACAATCAATTCCATGATAATGTTTAGTGCTTCTACAGCTAACAAGAGTAAGAAGAGTAATAGAAGAGTCAGATAAATTTATCTTTTATTGGATGTGGCTAATGTGCTGACAATATACTGTTCATTCTCCATTAATCTATTGCTTTTAAATGCCAGGAGTAAAAATGCAGGGCTACATGTTTCTCCCAATTGAAGAAATATTAATTATTCTGAAAGTAGTCAGATGTGCACTTAATATTCTTAGAATAAGATTTCTGAATATTCTGTAGATATATCTGCTTAATTGAAATTTTAGTTGATACATATGAGTGTGTCAGAAATATGGGCAACTTTCAGTAGGAACCTCAATGTACCAATATGGATTCGACAAATCCCATTATATCTGCTGGCAGGATAGGTCGACAAACATCAGCATTTTCTTCCAGGCCAATGTCCCCAGCATCCTGGCTGTCAACTCCAAAGGTGAGCCACATCATCCGCAGGCCTGATACAGACTCCGGCAGCAGACGCTTGACTCTAAACTGCATTGAGTAAATGACTCCAGTGGAGCAAAGGAAGTATTTCATGGATGACCTCAAATCTCCTTAAAAGACATAACATCCTCACTAAGGCATGGGAATCTTTGGGGAAATATCTAATCAATCACCAAACATGCAAGAGCTTCTCTGATGGCTCCAGGCACAAAGAGCATAAGATGTATACTGCAATCTTATCAGCATGTCCAACTGACCCCTCAAGTCCCACTTGGTATAATTCTGTGAGACCTACCTTAGGATTGATTGGTCCCTTCAAACAGCATACAACTGTAATGGAAACAATTCATCCTCAGCTCTGAGGGACTGCCAAAGAAGACAAAGAAAACAGTAAGAGTTGTTATGATGCAGCAAGTAATGCCTTTAACTCACAGCTGAGGCACAGTGGGTTTGATCCTGACTTCCAGTGCCATGCTCCCACACCCCAAGCATATGCTGCTTAGTATGTTCAATGGCCACTGTGAAGGTGGTTGGTAGGATCTGTTGGAATGTGATTGAATAAATTACAGGGAAATGAGTGGGGCAATAGGATAGATGAGAGCCAGCTTAGACTGGAAGAGCTGAATTGTCTCCATCCATAACATAAGTAAATATGATAAATAACATATTGTGTATCTACTAGAATCATTGATTTATGGTTCTTTTATTTAAAATCCTATCAACAATTGCCTCTGATCATTGTATCATTAAAAAAGTTATGTTGCTGGCTGAACTAAGTCAGTATGTCATGTGTGATTCTCCTTCAGTAAAGAATTCTTGAAGTGTTTCAGTGTGATACAACAGCTCCCCCATCTTACCAAATAAAGAATACAGTTTGTGCTCTCCTAGTGACTGTTGAAAGTCCCAAATGGAAACCTGAAACTATTTATTTCAATCTTGTTTCTTCCTCATTTTTAATATGTATATACAGTCATTACAAGAACCAGTGTTTTGTTTTTCTGAAACATATCTTTATACTGTAAATGAACACTAATAAAAATAAAACAATAATTCTGTAGTCTGGAAAAATAAAAGTTCAGTGATGGTTATCTTAATTTATGTTATTCATAAAAAGCATCATATTCACATTTACCCTGTTTTAAACAAAACCTAACCACTAACTAACACAACATATTTATCTACGCATGAATTATTATCAAAGGTCTATCTAGGTAGCTGAAGTGGTACAAGTTTGATTTGAATGTAGACATCTTCTTGACTTGCAAGATTCTGGGAGTCAATATAAATGCAACAAAAGCACACCTTGTAAAGAATATGTCATGAGGTAATTAATGGTAATTTTTATATACTGTAGTTATGAAAAATGCATGCTAAATCTTAGCACAAACTTACATAGGTGTCCTGTTACATTGTAATTTAATGATCACTTCTTCTAAAAAGACTAACAATTCGCGTATCCAGTACATATACATTTATATGAAACTGCTTTATCAGAACCCGTTTAAAACAGGAATTAAATGCAAGTGGAATCTTGCAGAGTGAGCTAGAAATTGGAAAGGTTTTTTTTCCAAGAATGCTAATAATGTTGATTGAAGGAATACTGAAACACACAGCAAACCGCCCTGGTTCATTAGGTATCTCATGATACTCAGGTGCAACATAATTGTATTAATATTAAAATGGATGGTCAGGTTGTAACTGCAAGGTATCATATTTAGATAAGTTTTCTTCCAAATCGGAGACAGATTGCAATACTATTAAAGTAAGCAAAAGTGCATGCAAATAAGTAAAAACAACACTGTAGAAAAAATACCAACATGGAATAATGAAATTCCAAACCAATATTACTCCGAAGTTTTTTTTTTCACATAACGCAACAGAGACATAATTAGAATGACCTATTGCCCTATGCCCGAATCTTTCAACAGAGACAAATTAGCCTTTACGGTAATCCTAATTAATCTCCAATTGACAGAAACATGGGATTTAACAATTAGGCCACATTTGAAGGTAGTACGTTCTGAATCATAAAGCGTCTGATACGCCGTTTATGTGAGCCCCTAAAAGAAGAAATAAAACAACTTATAGCGATCGTTTTCTATAAGCGTCCTAGTGCTGCCATCTCTAGACTTCAAGGCCAACTCCTCTTTGTTGAAAGTGACTACCCAGTGCGTAAAGAGCTGCTTGCAATCTCTTCCATCTTGCTCCGGCTTGGTCCTGTTTTAACTATACCTGACACCACGATGTTTTCCGTAGGAAGAGTTCGCTCAATCCAGCCCTCGGTTGTACTTACACTATCAAGTTGTTCAGGGAAGTAGAGAGCACTTCATAACATCTGTTTATTCCGAATCTCAACTCCTTCGGTTAATTAAAGAAGACACCTTTTTGCCACAAGGGTCATGTTCCTGCGCCACCCGCACCGCCTGAGATTTCGTCAAAGCTTCTCCGTAGGTTTCCAGCCCTGCGCCATCTCGGGAAGCAGCTTTGTCTATTTGTATGGGTGACCTCTTATTACACAACTCCCCCCACTGTGACTGGTTCTTATCACCCCTTTCCGCACTGCAACATCCTTTTTTTTCGAAATCCAGAAGAGAAATCAAAAAAAAACTAAGCTTGACAGCACTTCTTAACAAGTTCCCCTGAGTGGCAGTCAGCAACTAGAAGCAGCCTGAACAAAACCTCCTCTACTCCCTCCGCCTCCTGGTCTTCCCAGATCACTTTGGATGCCAGATTTTTTTTGCGCTCTCTGCTCAAGATCGAACCCACCCTTGCAGCAAACTGGATGAGATGCCACCATCAGTGAGTGCGAGCCCTCATGTCTACCTCTGAGAACACAGTTGCGACGGTGTACGTGTCATTCAGCTTTGCATTTTATGATTTGTTTGAGTGCAAGCCCAATGACATTGGTGTAGTAGCGAGAAGCGGACAGTCCCCGGTACTTTTCACGGGGGGCGAGAGTAACCAAGAGCTTTCTGAAGTCAACGCTTCAGTGAGGCAAAGGGGCAGATAATGTGGTACCCGATTACTCTGAGTATCAACCCAGCGCGGAGGCTGCGACGGGGGATGTGTTAGGTGGAACGGTGCAATTCGGCTTGCTGAGATTTGATCTGACTTTCCCATCTCAGCCACTTGATCGCTCTCACTGCAGAGACGTTTGCTCAGCTAATAAAGCAGCTTGCTTGATGCAGAGGAAAGCTGCTTTCAGCTCCCCCTTGTATACAGCAGGATAGCCGCTTCGGCGCTGAATGGACGGAAAGAGCATGTCTCCGCTGTTCGCGACGCTCTGGAAAAAATGTGTATTTTGAAGTTTAACTCTGAGGATATATGTAAATCTCCGAATTGAAAGCGTTTTCTACACATGGATGACATTCTGTTCCCGTCTTTTGATTTGGCTGCTTTGAAAATGGCCCCGTTGAAAACATCGCTACAGAAAACTGTGCACCGTGTAAATGCGATATATTTGAACAGTGACTTGTGGAAATGGGAAATAGGTGATGAGAAGACATACTTACCCTGATCCTTAACTAACCGGGCAGGGCTGATGTTCGTCCCTAAAGGTAACTTTTCAGTTTTTTTTTCCCCTCATTGCTGTTACATTTCAGATGTGTATGTTTTTATCAATAAGTCCGTGCCGTACTGTAACCAGGGTTCATTTCCCGGTGAATGGTTGGCTCTATCCGTATAGCATTGTGTTTAGTATCGTGTGCCATTCAAGGTGTTTATGCTGCATTACAAGGGGAAGCTCCGCCGTTAGCAATGGCTTGAGGTTTCTTAACTTGGAACAGGTACATTGCAAGGTCAGTGTTGCCGTAAGGGTGTGGGATCGAGTGTGTTAACTAAAGACGGTGCGGAATGTTTTCCAAGTGTAGCAGCTGCTAAACAATGCTCCCGTAGAACTGCACTTGGCACGTTAGACTCAAATGGATTTCGTCTGCAAGCTGTTGGAGGAAATTTAATTGAAACGGTTTGCTCGACGGATCACCTATTACTCGCGTCTTTTCGCTGAAGAATATTTGCAAACGTGCTGTTGTAAAATAACGCAGAGGTGGACTGTTATGCGCTCTTTATAGCTTCCTCATCAAACGCCGAACATAGGTGTTACAACTGAGGGGGGGAAAAAAGAGCAGTTACTTTTCTCCTCCCGGGTCGCCTGGTGAGGTATCGTAGATCGTCCGCCGATTGCACCGACGACAGAGAAGCGATATAGGAGAGGACCGCTATTTGTGAAGGTGCCGCCAAACTAAAGCTGCAACACGATTCCATTACGGTAGCTGAAGGTAAGCATTCGATAAACATGTTTTCTCGACTGAAATGAGGTACAAATTTAAATAAATTAAAAAAAAGCTACTGTTGATTGTAGTTTAGCTCTGCCGAGGTCCGGTGGTATCTAGGGCACGGAGAGCCGGTTTTCTACTGTGGATGACCGAATACCACATGCGTCTGCGATCCTGCTCGTGGCAAAGGTAGCATTACAGGGTGAAGTATTTACAATTCAGTTTAAGACATGTTTTAAAGTTTCTTTCGTAAAGAAAGCAACCAAGTATATGCATGTGGGTTGATTTCTTGCTCGTGCTTGTACAGATAGCATGCATTTCAATCAAACGTTTTCTGATAACGACGATGATTCCCTGGGATAAGCAAGCTACACGAATTAACTATCATCCTACGAGATAATAAAAAAACATCCGATCTCTCTAGGAAGAACGATTTAAAGGCACGGCTATGCAGGTGCTCAGTATTAAGAACCGACTTCCCCTTTCTCCCAATATGTGTGTGATGCACGGTTTGTTTTTATGGTGAGCATTAACTAATTGCTGATTGCTTCGACCTGTGGGGGGTTAACAAGGTAGCTCTGCCTCTTTGGACAAGTTATTGTGTTAATTTACTTCTTCTATGCCCCAGCTGATGATCTTCGCTAATATGGTCCAGCGATGCTTGCAGAGGTTAAGAAGATCAATTGCTTCTGGATCGGCCTCATAAATGTTAAATGTCATATTGTCGCACCTGAATTATTTAAAGCTCTAATGCTCATTTGGCATGAACGGTCTAACACTGAGCCCGTGCATTTTTTTTTGTCGAAGGGCTTGTTTTTTGATGAATATATAGAAGTGACAAGATAGATGTTCCAGCCTCTTTTCAAATTTAACATTTAACTCTTAGTTAAGGAGGCATCTGCTGTATTTGATGGTAAGACCTGATGGCTGCGATATGAAGTAATGTATCATTGGGATTAGCACAGCAGAACTATACATTAGGCTTTACTGTTTGGTGGGGCTAGAATTCAGGTTATTACCACCTCCAGTGCACAATAAAGAAAACCTTGACGGCTCAACGGTATGGAGACCAGAATGTAAAGACCGTTCCTGCAGCGAACTCAGAAGGTGACGATATAATCTAAAATGCCTTCCAACTTCCTGATTGTAATGCATTTCGTGCTAATTAATCCAGAGAGGACAACGTGTAGTAAACAGAAATGGAGGAAAACTCCTAATATTATTCAATCCAAATTGTCAGATTACCACATCTTGCCCACCGACCCACGAAGTAACGAATTTGCTCCAGTCCTCACCATCTACTGTCAGTTTTAATTGTAATCTTTTAAATGTGTTTAGGCCTTGCATGTTTTTTTCATGGAAAATTCAGAAGAAACGATCATGGCATTTTTGTGGTTGATGCTATTTCAAGACTAGCACCACTATTGAGCAAGGTGATATATGCTGACAGCTTGGTGTAGGTTGTCACATTTCCAGTATAAATCGAAAGTGAATGAAATGTATCAGTTGTGTGCATGCAAATCTTTTCTTTTGTAGTCACTGCAAAAGTAAGCTTAAGATTTTGAGGTTGTTGTAGAAACAATTCTACAGAATTAGAAATTTGAGCATGAAATGTTACAGATTTAACATTTGGTGATGTAAATATATGGAGCAAAAATTTTCCAGAAGAAATGCAGGACAGCTGCAAAGCACTTTTCACCCTTCTAGTTGCATCAATTGGTAAAACCAATTTCTATGAAGTTACTATCAGCCTATGTCAATTTCTGGTAAAACTTCAGGATAGTGATTTTGGATTAGTCTTTTGATGCTTTCAAGGCTCTTTTAGCAATGTTTTCCCAGTCCAGTTGACTTTCGTTCTATATTAAATAACCATTATACTTCAAAATACATTCATTCTCAAAGAAACGTGATCCTAAATGGAACTAGTCAAGGGATGAAACTGTTCTGCAGTTATCATTGAGGTGACGTTTTATGCATAATCAGTTGGAAATTATAGATAGTCACTGGAATCTAAAAACATCACTGTTGTACCATCTTGGTGATACTCATAGTATGGAGCTGTGTAGCATCCAGCATTATTGATGGGTACTTAACCTTGGTATACCTGTTCATGACGAGAATTTGGATGTAAATCCATACTAATTTATATTCATTTATCCTTTAGCATGTTCTTGCTATTATTTCTTTCACCACTGCCTTTTCATTTAGTTGATTCCTTTATTCTGAGCTGATTCATTGACAGATCTCTTAAATAATCTAAGTGTTCTAATTACCTGAAAATTGAAACCCTGATATTGGGAATTTTCTGCATCCATGCAGAAAACTCCCAATATCATTGTTTGAATTTCTCCAATCCCTAAAGCATTTTCATATGTAAATATTTAAAGTACTTGTACCAATTCTAAAATAATGAATAAAATAATGAGTAAAATATGAATATCTAATTATAAATACATGGAAAATATGCCACCAGTGTGGAGTAAATGGAAGGAAAATTCTTCATTCTCACAAAATTGCCAAGTGTTTTAAATTCATGCCCTCTAAGTTTAAGTTCAACAAATGGGAGAAGATATTAACACTACATAACTCATAGTACATCAGATTATTGACAATGACCTAAAAGTAACATTTTGGTAGAATTTAATCTTCTGGTGTATATATAAATGATAAGCTACTTGAAAGACAGCACTTTACAGTATTCTAAGGTATACCAAGAATATTAGCAAACTTTTTCACCCTCATAATAATGATTTTTTTTTCATCTTGTAACCTAGAGCACTGTGCACATGTTAATATGGCTATGAAATTTAATTCATTATCCACTTGTGTTGCTTATTCTTTAACTTTGTTTGGCTTTTGAGAATGGAAGCAAAGAAATTTAGTGTAGCTGTAATCACTGTGAAATGGAACTTAAAGGTGATTATATGAATCCTTTTATGTTAGGATCACAAAACATGCTGATCACTGGTAACGTGCATTTTATCATTATGGAGATCTAAGAAGATAGATCAGAAAGCATATAAAAGACCATGTGTTTGTTGAAACAATTGCAGAAAATTAGCACGTGATCTTAAAAAAATACACCTTTTAAATGTATTCTAGCAACACCCTAATGGTAACAAATAAATTACAAAAAATACTTACAATTTACTCCAAGCTTGACAGCATTTTGATTATAACATCCAATGAAGTCTGATTGTAAATAATTCAAGTTTAGTCATTACATTTCATTTCATATCATATTGATTCAAGGCAAAAAGCAACATTATAGAGGGAGGAGTTTAGGAATGAAATCCAAAACAAAGCCAACAATTCTCAAATTGGACTATTTCTGATTTCAGATTCTATCTAATATGAACACTTTTGTAATTCAGGAGAGGAAATTTTTGATATTGAATAACCATTTTCCCCCTGCATACAGATAGAACAAGAACCAAATTACCACTTGAAAGTATATCAATGTGAAAATCTCCAAACAGGTCTGTTACAGACTGGAAAGAAGCTTGTATTTGGTGACAGTATTTTTCGACGGAATGATTACATATCTGAACCAATTTTTCTCAAGATTGCTTGATCTTTTATATTGGTCTATCATTTAGCTCCCATCATTTTCAGGGAATTTCCATCACCGTGAAATACATTTATCAAGCTGCAACCTTGATGAACAAATATAATTTATTCAGCACCTGAAGGAATGAAGATTATAATTTTTATTAGAATTACGGACATACATGTTTATTGGTATGACATATCAATTGGCAAATCACAACTATATAACCATCATGAATGTTTGGATCCCTTGATCTGTAATGCACAACACAGGGTTAAGCCAATGTCAATATTGATCAGTAGCGAGAATTATTTTGTTCTGAATTTAATTGATATCAACCAAATCTGGTTCTGATTCAAATAGATCTTGAATTTGATTCAGTGATTGCAATTTGTATTGTAATTACTTTGAAGTGTTATAATAATAATAATAATGTCTGGTACTAATATTAATAAAAATATGCAAAACCAAATTATGACAGACAGTTTATTTAAAATAGGATAGAATCTAGGTTTATATTAATGGTTAGGAGTAGGCTCCCTTAATTATATCTTATTTTTGTGCACATTAATATGAATTGGTTAAATTTCAAAAGCAACATTGAAATCATATTCTGTTTGTTTTTTTGGCACACTGTGTTCTAATGCCTCTAACAAAGGTCAGAGAGATCAGCATTCCTTATGGTGACTGTAACTATGCTGATAGATTATGTAATACAAAAGGTTATGAAAAATCTTAATTATTGCTCTAATAAACGTGTTTATGCTAGTAGTTCCGCTGAGTTCCTCAGATTGGTGCTGAGCTGCCCCATGGTATTTGAGTGCTTTTGGCTGCTGTACATTTTTTTTAAATTGTCACATTACTAATTATAATGTTAGAAAAATTGTAAGTATAATAAAAAAGCAAAGTATTGCATTTGTCTTAATAAGCATTTTAGAAATTGTCAATTTTCTAGCAAAAATGACCAACAATATTTCTTAAATCATATACTTCTCTATTATGCCTGTTTTAGGTTCTAATGCTGTACCGAGTTTCCAAGTTATATTCAGTTCATTCATACTTATTGATTTAACATATTCCATTTTCTGAATAAGGATTAAAAATTTACCACCAGTGAAATGGGGGATTTAAAGAAAAAAATTGTGTAGTGGCTTCTGTAATATAATGTTTAATATGCCTAAAGCAAACATTACATTTTATAACAAGTGATTCATGGATAAGATGTTGGTATTTCCTTCAATCAGGCAAGTCATTGTGGATTGGTAATGCTGGTTCTTGTTTTCTACTTCATTAATAAAAATATTAATCTACAACTTGAATACTTATTTGTCAAACTTGCTTTCTCAGTCAAGGTTTCTACATAATGTTCTTAATATCTTGTATTGCAATAACTAATTAACAGTTCTACTTAAATGTTATTTAACCAAAAGCCAAATAAGAAAAGAGAAAATCAGTCAGAGATTACATTTCCCTATTTATCTCTTTGGATCTTGGCAGCACTAAAATCTGCAAAAGTTTTTTTTTGCATATTTAATGTTTTGGTAATATTTGAGTAAAATTGTAAATATATTGTAAGTATTCTTCATTGTTTAAGTTATTCATTATGGGTTATATCTAAAAGTGCATGAATGGCATATGTTATTACTTCATCACATCATATGTGTGTGCCTCACTAAAAGTAAAACAAAACATAAAGGAGAAATCCCCGGGAGGAAAAATACAGCACAACACATACTTCTTCAGGAAGAGACAGAAATGTTTGAGTTTTTTTTTAAAAAAGCAGAAATGGACAAATTCATGGTTCATAACCAGTGAGTACTGGGTGATGATAATCATAAATTAAAAAAAAACCTTAGAGTGGTGACAAGGATGTTTTAAATGAACCCGTGATGACTACCTACCTGTTGAAGCACAGCAAGATGTCCCAGTTAAGGAAAAGTGCAGTGAGATGTTTGGATTAAAAAAAAACATTAAAGTACATTATTTCCAGTTCCATGTTTTATTTTGATTGGTTTTATGTTTTGGAGTTAGAAAACATTAGAAAAATCTTTCTCAAGAACTATGATGGTAGCTAGTTTTAAAAAAAAATCTTAAAAGTATTTACAAAGCATTTACCCACCTGTATAAATTCTCCGCATGCTTTGATCTTGTCATTTCCCAGAGTATATTATTGGTTCTATAGGTGGGTTTTTTACATCATTCTCTATGGATTTACAGTTTCATTTGTTTGAAGGAAACTGAAAGCTGATTTCTTAATATTTGCTTCAGCAGATCTAATTTAAAACATGACCATGTTTTCTATTATGGAATTCTCAGACAACTTGTGTGTTGAATATAGGTGTGATTATAAGCAGCTGTTCCTTTCAATTCTATTTTAATTTTTACAAAGTTTATTAAACAAGATTGTATTCCTCTCTTTTTCTCAATTTGGATTCAATGAATTGCTGAGAAATTGTTTAATCAATGCATGTTTATATGTTTTAAGAGATAATTTGTTTCTTTATGGAAGTTTGTGTCTGCTCATGATTATATGAATTCATAAAATCATCAGTGAAACAAGTATCTTAATGTGGAACATTAAAGCAAGAAATTAATGTTTATAAGTGCTTGGTGGTTGAAATTACTTTAAACGAAAGATGGAAATAAGGTAGAGTGAAAAGGAATTGGGGAATTTTATCCTAAAAGAGGACAAGTTAGTTTGGATTCTTTCTTCTGAATCTCTCACAAGCCTTCAAAAGTCTTCCCACAATGGCTTCCAATCCTAACAACCTTCAATTCTATTTGTTTGAGGAGTAGTTATAGACCTCTGCCTGGGTCACCTAACTCCTATTCAAAGATTCTAGAGTTCATCTAAATCCCAAGACTGCATTCCTAAGACTCATAGATTACTGGGATATTCTGTGTTTGGAAGCTGAGAGTCTCAGATGTCAGGATCCTTCTCTCAATGATTTCAAGTCCTATTATCGGTTGCTACAATCCCTAATGGTCTGTTATGAGAACATTGTTATTACATAACATCATTGCCGAAGAGTTAGATGGAGGAGTTGCTTTTTTAATCTTTTTTTTCATAACAATTCTTGTCATTAATATGCTTCATACCATGTTTTAGAAATTTTAAAAAGTAATCATTCTCTGTGGAGTATATTGCCTTTTTAATATATCATTAGTTTTAATAAGCAATTTTTAGTTATTAATTGCAGTGAACCTAAATTTGTCATTAAAGTTCTCAATTTATAAGCAGTGATGTGAAATAATCAAATAGGTGTAATCATGATATTGAATCACAGTATATGGATCTAATCAATATTGCATTCTGTTATTAATAATGCAGTTATATATTTCATAACTTATTTTTAGATTGCCTTCATTTTAAGAATCTTATTTGATAGTAACTTTCCTTTCTGAATAGATTATATCTTACAGTACAGTTGTGTAGTCTATTGATGAAACAGAATGTGTATAAATGTAGTAAAGGAAGACTCTTTCCCACTTGTCATCTATGCAGAAATACCTGGTGTTAGTTAGCATTTGTCAATGATCTACACAATTCTATGAACAAAACAATGAAGATGTTTCCTTTCGTTTGACAACCCAACATCAGAACATTAGCATACAGCAAACTTATACCATCTTTTATTGTATATAACAAATAGAAAATTAAAGGATCGTCTAAACAATATTTTTCTATTCCAGGGTAGTTATCCTGATTTACAATGGAAAAACTGTTTTTATATCTGCTGTTAATTGGCATGGCAGTGAAGGCCCAGGTTTGTCCCAAACGCTGCATCTGTCAGAATCTGTCTCCAAACCTTGCAACTCTTTGTGCCAAAAAGGGACTCCTCTTTGTTCCATCAAACATCGATAGAAGGACAGTTGAGCTACGTCTAGGAGATAACTTCATTACTATCATCAAAAGAAAAGACTTTGCTAATATGACCAGCCTGGTTGATCTTACCCTGTCAAGGAATACAATAAACTATGTTGCACCGCAAGCTTTTGCAGACCTGCGTAACCTGCGGGCTTTACATCTGAACAGCAACAGACTAACCCAGATTACAAATGATATATTTAGTGGACTTTCAAACCTCCACCATCTCGTAGTCAATAACAATCAACTGGTTGACATTTCCTCTGAAGCTTTCAATGATATTTTGCTGTCACTCGAAGAGTTGGATGTATCCTATAATAACTTAAAATCTATACCCTGGGAAGCAGTTCAGAAGATGGTCAACTTGCATACTTTCAGTATGGACCATAACATGATTGAACACATCGATGAGGGAACCTTTTCCCACCTTCATAAATTGACACGATTGGATATGACTTCTAATAAATTGCGGAAGCTCCCGCCTGACCCGTTATTCACTAGAGCTCAGGTATTAGCTTCCTCAGGTCTCCTGAGCCCACCCAGCTTTACGTTGAGCTTTGGAGGGAATCCTTTGCATTGCAACTGTGAGCTGCTCTGGCTGCGCCGCCTTTCAAGGGAGGATGATCTGGAGACTTGCGCCTCACCTCCGCACCTAACTGGCCGATACTTTTGGTCCATTCCAGAAGAAGAGTTTATCTGTGACCAGCCGCTCATTACTCGTTACACGCATGAGCTCAGAGTTTTAGAAGGACAACGAGCAACACTGAAGTGCAAGGCTATTGGGGACCCAGATCCCTCCATCCACTGGAGCTCACCTGAAGGCAAGCTTATTTCAAATTCATCACGAACAGCCTTATACAATAATGGAACTTTAGACATCCTGATAACGACTGTCAAAGATACAGGCACTTTCACCTGCATTGCTTCGAATGCTGCTGGAGAAACCACTGCAGTGGTGGAACTTCATATAATCAAACTCCCACATTTAGTCAACAGTACAAACCATATTCATGAGCCTGATCCTGGTTCATCAGACATTTCAACTTCCACTAAATCTGGCTCCAATACTAGTAACAGTGTTAGTGACACTAAAGCCAAGCCAGAAAAGAGGGTGGCCGTTGCTGAAACATCATCATCATCTGCACTGATTAAATTTAATTTGCAACATAATATCCCTGGCATTCGTATGTTCCAGATTCAGTATAATGGCTCTTATGATGACTCACTTGTTTACAGGTAAGTCAGATCAACTGTTTCTTCACTGTAGTGTTCAAAGTTGTCAGTCCAATATTGATTTTGTTAATGCAGTTGTTTAAGGTACATTACTGGAGGTGAAATTACTGGCACGTTACAATTTCATATGAGCTTTTGTAAGGATGTGGTCAATTATTAATGCAATGTTTTTCTTTGTATAGCAATGAATAAGCAAGAGTAGAGCTTTTATAAAACATATATTGATCTTTAATCCTATAAAACAATCTTGCTTTATTTGTGCATGCTAGCTTATTGCAAATCAAGACTATATACAAATGGTTGGCTGTTCTATAATGTTATTTAAATAGAATTGGAAAAAAAGCACTTTGGATTAAAACATTCAAAGTTAATCCGGCTGTGACTTTCATGATAATTGATCTGTTAATCTTGTGGTTTGTTTACATGGAATTTAACATTTTGCCTTTTTTTGCACTTGCAATAATATCAGAGATTTTATGTGTTTTTAAAGAAAATATGCATCTGATAATGTGGTTCACAGATTGGCCAGTAAAGTTTCATAGTTCTGTCAACATTTGATATAGTACTCTCATTGATAAGTGAGCATTTTAGCCACGTCAACCTCAACTGCATGCGCCTTTATCCATAAAATTCTAGTAACAAATATAGTACTTGTATTCTAATTAAGAAAAGTGTTTAACAGTATTCTAATTTTAGTCCACATATTGTCCTTCAGAATGATTCCATCCACAAGCAAAACGTTCCTTGTTACTAACCTGGCTGCAGGAACACAGTATGATTTGTGTGTCTTGGCAATCTACGATGATGGCATCACGTCTCTCACAGCTACTAGGGTTGTTGGCTGCATACAGTTTACCACAGATGAGGATTATGTCCGCTGCCATTTTATGCCCTCCCAGTTTCTGGGAGGAACCATGATAATTATAATAGGTGGAATTATTGTAGCTTCTGTGTTGGTCTTCATTATTATACTGATGATTCGATATAAGGTGTGTAATAATAATGACTCGCACAAGATCACAAAGGTTAGTAACGTCTACTCGCAGACAAATGGAGCTCACTTGCAAATGTGTGGTGGCATGTTTCCTCATTCAAATTCTAAAGTCATCATGGGACATGAAGAAAATTCACAGTATCAGAAAGATCCCAGTACAGCCAAAACACAGCCGTTGGATTCTGTTTCAGTCCAGGACTCTGCTACTGCTACCTCCACCATGTCACCTGACTGGACTACAGGTGTCAGTACATCTCAAAAGCTGAAAAGAAAGGCTGGGCCAAAGTCAAGTGTTGAAACACCAATGGAAGCTTTCACCAATGTCGAGTTATCCAAAAAGAAAAGGGAAAATACTGCCATTTTACACAAGCCCTCTTGTGCTCCAGTTTCTTTGAAAGAGACTCCCACTTTTAGACGAGCACAATCCAAGCCTATCAAATACCTTACTCTGCCAGCTGAAACAAGCAGAGCTAAGCGGAGGTACTCGCTCAATGGAGATTTATCAGAGTATCATTGCTATACTCATTCACAAAATATTAGCAGCCTGTGGTCAAAAAGAAGCATGTCCATGAATGGGATGCTATTACAGTTGGAAAGCTCTGATGGTGATAGTGGGAAAGCCACCTTCTCAAGTTCTGAATGGATAATGGAAAGCACCGTGTGACATAGTAAATCTTCCCGTGAAGGGCACTGCCTTGTAAGAGTTTTGGAATTCTATGCTTGTCTTTCTGTTTGATGGCATTTCCAGCAAGGTAGTAATGAACTGGCTCTCATGCACACGATTCTTTCACAGATATTGGCAGCACTGAAAGACATGATGGTGAAGCATGACTTTGCACCAGTGCCTTATCCTCCTTTTAGGATGGGCTTTCTGGTTCTAGAGTATGGGATAAATGAGTGAAAACATTTTCACAGAAGCCTTTGACCAAGGAAATATGGTTTCCTGCATCTTAAAGAAAAATAACCTATTTATGGACAACTTAATAAATTGATATTTTTTAAAATTTGAGATGTATGTTTCTTTCCAGTGACAATGGTAAATGCCTTTCATTTTCAGGCAAATGCTGTACAGATAAAACAACTCTGTTGTTACGTTGTGTACAATAAAGGATTAAATAAGTATACTCGGCCAGTGTTAGTACAATGAATAGCTGTTATATGTGCAATTAAGCAGAGCCTGAAAATTGTGGTTGCCCAGTCCAGACTGGTGGAGATACTCCATGCTGCCAGCCAAGTAATCTAAAATGATTGAGTTTTCATAATGAGGGTGCCAGTGCTGTATCAGGAAAAAAAAAGTAATGGTTGTGGTAATGTAATCTTTGCATTTAAATCAAGTATTCATATTCTGACTACCACTTGAAGGAGCCATTAAATGAAAATACTGCCACTCAAAAACACTGCATTTGGGCCAGTGAATGAAATATTTCGACTGGTTCTAATGTTATTTTTGTGAAATTTCCCTAAAAATTGTGCACAGGGAACACTGTACACACTAGAAGCTGATAAACAGATTTATTTAATCTAACAGCAGACCAAGTATTCAAGTAGAAAGACATTTTTACAAAGCACATGACTTTAGTGTGATGTTTGAGGAACCCAACTGCTAAAATCATTATTCACCTGGTAGAGATGAGTAATTAGACAATATTTTAGATTAATGGGCTGATGTGATCTGAGTTAAAATGCAGCCAAAGTTGATCATAGTTCTGAGCCATTTAATTACAGGGATAAATACAGCAGTGTTAATTAAAAACTCTGTGCCAAGTTGTAGCATAGTGGCACAGCTGAAAGAGCTGCTGCCATGCATCATTGGAGACCCGGGTTCGATTCTGACCTCTGGTGCTGTCCGCATGGAGTTTGCACACCTTCCCTGTGACCACATGGGTTTCCTCCAGGGGCTTCAATTTCCTCCCACATCCCAAAGATTTGTGATCTGATAGTTTAATTGGACAGTACAAATTGCCTTTAATGTGCAAATGAGTGGCAGCAGCTGGGAGGGATTGATGAGAATGTGGAGAAAAATGAAAATGGGATTAATATAGGAGTAGTGTAAATGGGTGATTGGTGCTCAACATGGACTTGCTGAGCTGAAGATCCTGTTTCCATGGTGTATCTTTCTACAATTCTAAGTTTTCCTCAAGAGTGTGATTACATTTCTTGTGGAAAACAAGACACAAACATCCATTTTTTTTCAAGAAGTGAAAACAAGCTGGCAACAGCCTACAGTCCAGATTACATCTGGCTGATCCAGTTAAAGAGGGTGTCGACCTTGAGCTGTGCTCACTCCTATTATCTGGTAATCATTCTAGAGTCCTTTTAACATATGCAATTTGTAAAAACAAAGTGATGCACACATTATATCATGGCTTGACCTCACCTGATAAAACACTTAAGATGGTCAGTCCGTCCAAGGATTTTACAAGGAGTGTTTTCTAGAGTCAAGCAGAAGATTTACAGTGGATCTGGTTTTATTTTATCAGGAAGGTTTTCCCACTCCTGTCAAATTCACTCATTTCAATAAAACGTATAGCCTGTTTCTATGTGTTTCGCTCTTTGAAAATAAACTTTAGATATTTAACTTGCTTTGTAAGCTGTCTTAATTTTTGCATTTGCCAACTCTCCTGTCATGGAGACTAAACTTTTAAAAAAAATGAAACCTTTCAAATGGAGCCCTCATGTATTGAAATTAGTTCGGTCTGTTGATGCCATTACCCCAGGAAATGAATTAATGATTTAAACTCAAAGCCTTAGGAGACTAGCTGTCTATAAAGTCATTCTGATATCTGATGGCTGTTAGAAAAGCTGTCACTGTAGTTTTCAGTATATGAATATATTTTCTTTTGCACTTTGTGTATCTTTAGTCATTTGAAGTTTAAGCATTTTCTACCCTTTGACAAAAAAGAAATAGATTTTCATTCACTTTGAATCTTGAGGTAAAATCTCGATGATGCACAATCATATATTCTATTCAAGGTATAAATTAAATGATGTATCCTTTTTATACTCTGATTTGAATTTGAAGCTCACCCAGTTAAAGGAAAGTGCTTTAAACACTTTGTTAATATATTTATAAGATCAAGCTGTCCAATGAATTTTCCCCCTGGATTTATACCCCAATTTTTTTTTAAATGTGAATTGATTCATAACTGCTAATAGCTGGGACTTGCTTGGGAAGTACTGGTTGTTAGATATAAGGGCCACAGTGCACTTCAACACATACATAGCCAAACAGGGATGTTTGATGTGAAGAGCAGAATTCCCAGTTTGTAGTGGAACTAGGGGGCAGGGGGTACCCCAGGTTTGAGTCCTTAGACTTTCTTTCTGTTAGGAAGCCAGGTCAGCTTGTTGGACACCTGTTAGATGTTAGCTTGGTCACACCTTGTATAGAACATAAAACAGTATGAGACCTTGGCCCCACAATAATGTGCCAACTTCGTAACCTACTCCAAGTTCAAAGTAACCATTCCCTTCCATATAGTTCTCCATTTTTCCTTTATCCATGATCTTGGAGATACACTGGGCCCAGTAGAAATAGATGTTATTTCTCTTTCACAGAATCTTCAAGTGTCCACTTCAAAAAGCTATTCTGAATATTGACTAGGCATTAGACTGATAATGCTAAATCTCTCACAGTGACCAAAGACTGAAAAGTTATTTCCCCAATGGTACACTTAACCAGCTCAATGTTTCAAGTATTCTTTAAGACTAAATGAGCATTCCTATTTGATTATTATTTGAAAACATAATAGAAAATGAAAATAGAATCTTCATCATGTGTTAGAATCTTTAGCCTGGTAAAGAAACTTTAAATATCTGATAAATGAAAATTGTTTTTTTTCTCCTAAGGGTTTTAGTACTTAAACCATATGAGCAATTGAGTGCAATTAATTTTTCTATATATGTTGGCCAAAGAAATTATATACTTTGATTTGGATTGTGTCCCTCATGCTAATTGAAGATAGCATTGCGAGCTAGCCAGGAACTAATGTAGATTAATTTTAGATTATGCATTATTAATACAGCCAGGAAGAACAGATATCCATCCCATGTGTCGACATATTTTGCACCATATACAAGCATACAGTATCACTGGGCCTTCCATCAGGACTTGCAACATAGTTCATTAAGAAGTGTAACTGTGGACCATATGGCAAAAATAAGACTGGAGAAACAAATGATCAAAGTGGTACAGGTTTTTAAAGCTTCTTCAGGAATCAGAGTTA
Organism: Hypanus sabinus; assembly: GCF_030144855.1. NCBI lineage: Eukaryota > Metazoa > Chordata > Chondrichthyes > Myliobatiformes > Dasyatidae > Hypanus > Hypanus sabinus. The sequence continues at coordinate 151,299,391 of NC_082707.1, read as the reverse complement.
ATTGTAGCCAAATCAAATACAGTGGATTCCCAGTAAATGCGACACATCATGACCAGTATATTTTGGCCCAATTAAGTGGCTGTCCTAATTAGCTGAAGTTTCATGGAAATAGTTAAAAACAGGTATAAAAAAGGCAAACTACTGTTTAACTGAGTACTAAAATACGTATTTAAATAAAATACAGAGCAAAGTAGAATACTAACAATTCTACTATAGTTGTATAAAACTGTGTATTTGTTCCTAGTTGTTATCAATAGAGGAATTTATCCAGTATACCTGCATACTTCTGCGTTCCTTTGACTGTAAGCACAGGCACCTGGTATAGATAATAAACACAAAGTACACTGCAGACACTGTGGTCAAATCAATATGTACAAACAAGCTGGATGAGCTCAACAGGTCGGGCAGCAACCGTTGAAATGAGCAGTCAACATTTCAGGCCGAGACCCGATGAAATCCTGACGAAGGGTCTCGGCCTGAAACATTGACTGCTCATTTCAATGGATGCTGCCCGACCTGCTGAGTGCATCCAGCTTGTTTCTACATGTTGGTATAGATAATGGTCTTCTTTCTTACAATGCTATCAATGATTGCATCTTCCAAATCTTTATTTTCATTGTAAAATTCAAGATGCTTGTTGATACCTTCAAGTTAAATGTAGTTCCTAACTTGTTGAAGTGGTGAAATCGTTTCATCTTCACTCTCAGCCATTTCTGGAAACTCCAACCTGGAGTGCTTGAAACTGTAGTTGTGAATCATTTTACAGGTAATTTCTCACCAACTATTTGTGACAAAAATCACTGTTCTTTGAGCACATATGCATGCAATGCCATTTAAAAATGGTTCTCTCTAAGCATGGTGTAGTGTCGAATGGTTAAACGTGTGCATGTGTCTGATGCTGATCAGAAGCTTTTTGGTAACAATCTACTGCCCCAATTAAGTGGCACAGTGTCCCAAATAAACAAAGGGAAACACAGATATTTTCTCAATTTTTTTTCTTTAAGTGTTAACAAAATAAGTGCCTGCCCTGATCAACCGATGGTCCAATTAACTGGAATCCACTGTATAATTGTAAATGCACAAGGTATTGAGTAACATGCTGGTTTGTCGTACCTGAAGTCATATTCCGTTCCAATAGGTGCATGATGTCAAGTACATCATGACTCAGCATTAGCTGTGTTTATTTGTCAGGTAGCTGAGAATTCAGAAAATTGTGGACTTTATTTGTAAAACACTTGGGCATTTCAAAGCATGTTGCATTGAACTTAAGTGTAATAGACTGCATTTGTGGTGAGGTTAAGCCCCTTTCTATATTGTGATTTACACAAAGGTTGGATATGTAGAAACTAGTTCAAGGTTTATTGAAGATGATTGTGTTTTTTTTTATAATTTAGAACATAGAAAACATACAGCACAATACAGGCCCTTCAGCCCACAATGTTGTGCTGAACATGTACTAATTTAGAAATTCCTAGGGTTACCCATAGCCTTCTATTTTTCTAAGCTCCATGTACCTGTCCAGGAGTCTCTTAAAAGACCCTACCATATCCGGTTCCACCACCGTCGCCGGCAGTCCATTCCACGCACTCACCACTCTCTGCGTAAAAAAAAAAAACAACAACAACTTACCCCTGACATCCCCTCTGTACCTACTTCCAAGCACCTTAAAATGTACCCTCTCTTGAAAGCCTTTTCAGCCCTGGGAAAAAGTCTCAGACTATCCACACAATCAATGCCTCTCATCATTTTATACACCTTTATCAAGTCACCTCTCATCCTCCATCGCTTGAAGGAGGAAAGGCCAAGTTCACTCAATCTATTCTTGTAAGGCATGTTCCTCAATCCAGGCAACATCCTTGGAAATTTCCTCTGCAACTTTTCTATAGTTTCCACATCCTTCCTATAGTGAGGTGACCAGAACTGAGTACAGTACTCCAAGTGGGGTCTGACCAGTGTTCTATATAGCTGCAACATTATCTCTTGGCTCTTGAACATAATCCCATGGTTGATGAAAGCCAATGCACCTTTTGCCTTCTTAAGCACAGAGTCAACTTGTGCAGCTGCTTAGAGTGTCCTATGGACACGGACCCCAAGATCCCTCTGATCCTCCACACTGCCAAGAGTCTAATCTATTAATACTATATTAATACTGCCATCATATTTGGCCTACCAATATGGGCCACTTCACACTTTATCTGGGTTGAACTCCATCTGCCACTTCTCAGCTCAGTTTTGCATCCTGTTAATGTCCCGCTGTAACCTCTGACAGCCCTCCACACTATCCACAGCAGCCCCAACCTTTGAGTTATCAGCATATTTACTAACCCATCCTTCCACTTCCTCACCAGGTAATTTATAAAAATCGCAAAGAGAGGAGGTCCCAGAGCAGATCGCTGAGGCACACCACTGGTCATCAACTTCCATGCAGAGTATGACGTGTCTATAACCACTCTTTGCCTTCTGTGGGCAAGCCAGTTCTGGATCCACAAAGTAAAATCCCTTTGGATCCCATACCTCTTTACTTTCTGAATAAGCCTTGCATGGGGTACCTTATCTGAAATCCATATACACTACATCTACTGCTCTACCTTCATCAATGTGTTTAGTCACAACCTCAAAAAATTCAGTTAAGCTTGTAAATGATTATACAATGATTTGATTGTATAAATTTGAAATATTGAAACCACACAAAAAATAATGTCCACATGATTGCAGAGAGGCCAATTCATGGGGTGTTGACCGCCACTCTAAATTGCCATCTCTGCCTGCTTAGCATTAGGGAAGAAAACTGAAAACTGGCAGCTTGGCTCATGTTGTTCATCAAAAAGTCAGTAAATAATGAGTAAAGGAATCAAATATCACTTGCATTTGTTAAACAGATCAGACAACATGTTTAAAGGGAAATCTAGCAGGTGCTGCATGTCTGAAATTATTCAACGCTGGCAGTTATATCCTCAATAAGTTCCAGCAGAATTTGAAAGCCATATGGTATTACCTCATGATATCAAGAGTATAGCCTGCTATGAGTTAAAGCCATGTCCTGTTTTGAAAGAGGGCAGCACAAGCATTCCCAGAAGTGCATGTATCAGAGTTTAACATTTGGGGGTTTCTGCAAATGTTTGCTTATATCACCCTCTTCCCAATGATATCTCTCCCTCACACGATACAGGAAAAGGAATAAAACTTTGAAAATCCTCCTCTATCTTCACCTATATTTTCCATTGAGTGATAATTTTAGGTTCCAGATCCTTAAATACTCTGAGCATGCAGGGGGATGTGAATGACAGGGCATACAAATCAGCACTAATCAAAGTTACACAAACATTCACACCCTATGCAGATTAGAGAACGGTGTGGATTCCCATGGGGGCGTTTACTTGGCCTAACTGAGTAGGAACAGTGATAGGATAGCCCAGGAAGCAAGTTGATAAAGGATGTCTAAGCCATCTTGGTCTGTGGCAAAGAAAATGCTTACTTCACAGATCTAGCTGTGTAAAGGACCTTCCTGGAGCTTGAACACGTCCAGCTCCAATACATATAATCCTCATCATGAATTCAGCTGTAGAGCATATGATCCTATGACAAGAGAAACTGTTGGATGCTTTGACATCAGCCATATTAGCACTGAAGTCCTGTATTCCTGTTGTTTCAACATTGAAGGGCAGTATTGAAACCTTCTCCTTCCTGCACACTTTTTTTTGGGAAAAATCATTTGGAAACTTGGAAGTGTTTCCTGAGGGAATTAAATGCCATCCTGTGCCCTGGTTGGTTCCAAGGAGAAGGTAGATACTGCACTTTTGCACAAGAGATATTTATTATTCAATATGCTCAACAGCTGATAAATGAAGAATGCTGAGTATCACTATTAATATTGAATTTCTTTTGAAATGCTATTTTTCTTAATATTCGTCATACGTTCTTAGCTTAATTATTGGAAGACCAAAATAAATAACAGTTATGAGGATTGTCTGAGGCTTGGTTTTTCTCCAACAGCTCCTTATGTCTATACTGTGTGTCTGTGGAAGGTTATGAGTATTGACATGTGTAGTTCAGCTCTCTTCAGCTCCTCAGGCATGCTGAGCTTTCTTGATTGTGTAGGATGTGTTCTGGGACCATGTGAGGTACTCCCAGGAGTTAGAAACTGCTTGACCACTGATAATCATCTCTGTTGTCTTGTTGACATTGAGGAAGAGATTATTTGCCTGTTAGTTGCAATTTAGGCACCTTTTAAGACAGCAACCCAGAGTAGTTCATTGAGTTTGTCATTGGTGTTTCTACCTTTGGGCAAGGGTGAGTCTGCCATTGTCTCATGGCTAATGCATACTTTTCTTTTGAATTACTCCATTGGACATGCTTCCTGTAGAATCATTGTTGTGTTTGGTTTAAAACTTGCATTCTATCACTGTATTTTCCCTGTTATGCCTTTATATTGATAAAGGGTCCTGATGAACTCTTTGATTCATCAGTTGGTGGGGGGGGGAGGGTGTTGCAGGGGGAGGGGGTTGTGAACCAGAGTGAAAGAACTCAGGTTAGGACAAATGGTAAAAAAGCAAAGATTGCATGCAGTCAGACTGTCAGGAAGGGCAGGTAGATGATCGGACATAATTGTAGCCAGCAGGGTGAGTATCAATGTACTAGAAATGGAGAATCAAAAAGTGTAGCAGATACAGTACTCAAAGTGTTATACCTCAATGCACAGAGTATTAGAAATAAAGTGGATGATCTTGTTGCATGATTACAGATTTTCAGGTATGAATTGTGGCCATCACTGAATCGTGGTTGAAGGATGGTTGTAGTTGGAAGCTGAATATCCAAAGTTACACATTGTGTCAGAGGGATAGAGAGGTATGCAGAAGGGGTGGTGTGGCTCAGCTGGTAAAGAATGGGCATCAAATCAGAAAGGTGTGACATAGGGTCGGAAGATATTGAATCCTTGTGTATTAAGTTAAGAAACTGCAAGAGTAAGACCTTGACAACAGTTATTATACAGGCCTTCCAACAGTGACTGGGATGTGGACCATAGGGTACAAAGGAAATAGAAAAGACATGTCAAAAGGCAATATTATGATAATCATGGGAGATTTCAACATGCATTTCGATTGGGAAAATCAGTTTGGTTATGGATCTCAAGCGAGTGAGTTTGTTGAATGCCGACAAGATGTTTTTTTTAGAGCAGTTTGTCATTGATCTTACTAGGGAATCATCTATACTAGATTGGGTGTTATGTAATGAACTGGATGTGATTAGGGAGCTTAAGGTTAAGAAACCCTTAGGAGACAGTGATCACAGTATGATTGAGTTTAACTTGAAATTTGATAGGGAGAAAGTAAAGTTTAATGTAGCATTATTTTAGTGGAGCAATGGAAATTACAGTGGTATGAGAAAGGAGTTGGCTGAAATTATTTGGAAGGAGATGCTAACGGGGATGATAGCAGAGCAACAATGAGGAAGGTGCAGGACAGATGTATTCCAAAAACAAAGAAATAGTACAACTGTGGCTGACAAGGGAAGTCAAAGCTAATGTAAAAGCCAAAGAAAGGGCATGCAACAAAGCAAAATTTAGTGGAAAGATAGAGGATTGGAAAGTTTTTAAAAACATACAGACAGCACTTAAAGTATCTTTATAAGGAAAAAGCTGAAATATGAAAGCATGCTAGCAAATAATACCAAAGTGGATAGTACTTATTCCCCAAGTATGTTAAAAATAAGAAAACAAATGAGAGTGGATATAGGACTGCTAGAAAATGAGGGAGGAGAAATAATAATGGTGGACAAGGAGATGGCTGATGAACTAAATGAGTACTTCGCATCAGTCTTCACTGAGGAGGACACTAGCATTATGCCTGATGTTGTGGTGTGTGGAGGAAGAGAAATGGGTGCTATTACTGTTACAAGAGAAAAGGTGCTCAAAAAGCTGAAAGACCTGAAGGAACGTAAGTCGCCCAGACCAGAGAAACTGCACTCTTGGGTTCTGAAAAGCTAGCGTTAGACATTGTGGTGACATTAGAAATGACCTTTCAAAAATCATTGGACTATGGATGGTGCCAGAGGACTGAAAAATTGCAAATGTCACTCCACTCTTTAAGAAAGGAGAAAGGCAGCAGAAAGGAAATTATAGACCAGTTAGCCTGAACTCCGTGGTTGGAAAGATGTTAGAGTCAATTGTTAAGGATGAGCTGATGGAGTACTTGGTGACACAGGACAAGATAGTACAAAGTCAGCATAGTTTCCTTCAGGGAAAATCCTGCCTGACGAACCTGTTGGAGGTTCTTTCAGGAGATTACAAGTAGAATAGATAAAGGGAATATAGTGGATGCTGTATATTTTGATTTTCCGAAGGCCTTTGACAAGCTGCTACACGTAAGGCTGCTTACCAAGTTAAGAGCCTGTGGTCTTATGGGAAAGTTTCAAACTTTGTTAGAGCATTGACTGTTTGGTAGGAGGCAGTGAGTAAGATTAAAAGGATCCTTTCCTGGTTGACTGCCAGTTACTTGTAGTGTTCCGCAAGGTTGGTGTTGGGACTGCTTATTGTGTAGTGTATCAATGATTTAGATGATGGCTTTGTTGCCAGGTTTGCAGATGATACAAAGATTTGTGCAGGGGCAAGTAGTGTTGAGGAAACAGGTAGGTTGAAGAAGGACTTCAACAGGTTAGAACAGTGGCAAATGAAACACAATGTTGGAAAATGCATGGTCATGCACTCTGGTTGTAGAAGTAAATGTGCAGACTATTTTCTAAATGGGGAGAAAAGCCAAAAATATGAGATACAAAGGGACTTGGGAGTCCTTGTGCAGTATACCCTAAACGTTAACTTGCAGTTAGAGTTGGTGGTGAGGAGGGAAATGCCATGTTAACATTCATTTCAAGAGGTCTTGAATATAAGAGCAAGGATGTGCTGCTGAGGCTTTATAAAGCACTGGTGAGGCCTTACCTTGAGTATTGTGAACAATTTTGGGTTCTTCCTCTAAGAAAGGATGTACTGGAATTGCAGAGGTTTCAGAGGAGGTTCACAAGGATGATTCCAAGACTGAAAGGGTTATCATATTAGGAATGTTTGTACTCAGTGGAATTTCGAAGGTTGAGGGAGTTCTAACTGAAACCTGCCAAATGTTGAAAGATCTAAACATAGTAGATGTGGAAAGGATGTTTCCCATGGTGGGGGAGTCTAGAACAAGAGGGCACAGCTCAGGATAAAAGAGTGTCCACTTAAAACAGAGTTGTAGAGATATTTCTTTAGCCAGAAGGTGATGAATTGCCACAGGCAGCTGTGGATGCTGGATCGTTGGGTGTTTTAACCTATCAAGAACCAGAGCTTGACAGGTTCTCGATTGGACACAGCATCAAAGGTTACCGAAGAAGGCCAGAGAGTGTGGCCGAGGAGGGAAAAAATGGATTAGCCATGATTGAATGACAATGTGCACTTGATGGGCCAAATGGCCTAATTGTGCTGCTATGTCTATGGTCTTGTGGTCTTATGAAGGGTCTCAGCCTGAAACATTACTTACTTTTTCTTAGATGTTGCTTGGCCTGCTGAGTTCCTCCAGCATTTTGTATGTGTTGCTTGGATTTCTAGCATCTGCAAATTTTCTCATGTTTATAGTTGAATTTGCTCTAGATAGGATCAATAGTGTGGCTAGTTTACTTGCTGGTCCTTGAATCATTACTGTCAGTTGCCAATTTCCTCCTCAGTGGAAGTTTCCTCACTGATGTCAAAAATCAAAAAAATCAAATTTCAAAAGAAAAATCAAAAAAAAATCAAAGCATTGAGTACAGAAGTTGGGATGTAATGCTAAAGTTGTACAAGGCATTGGTAAGGCCAAATTTGGAATATTGTGTGCAGTTCTGGTCACCGAATTATAGGAAAGATATCAATAAATTAGAGAGAGTGCAGAAACGATTTACTAGGACAGAGGTCGGCAACCTGCGGCTCCAGAGCCACATGCCACTCTTTGATCTCTGTGATGCGGCTCCCCGTGGTTTGTTAGCTTTTGAAATGTAATTCGAAATTTGAAGATTATGGTGATCTTGTACAATCTGAAAACTTTGCGGAGACACATCCGAACCGGCTCACAATTAGCCACCGTTCCGACTAAGGGAGATAGCCTACAGGGGTTTGTGAGTACGTGTCTTTTGGAGCATCCGCGCCCACGGGGGGGTGGGTTGAGGGAGGCTTTAAAGCAAGGCTGTTTAGTTCGAATAAAGTTACCTTTGACTGCAGTCTTTATTTTAGCGCTGCGTGTAGCACACCACTACAACGTGTTTTTTATCGCTATTAATATACATCACAACTGCCAATGCCTGACACCCGCCAGTGCGCGCTTTCTTTTAATTCTTCGATCCAAGGTAGGCTAACTATGGAGTAACCTTCAACCCAACGTCTTTTTTTTCGGAGTTCAAAATGTTTTTGTTGCATGCAGAAATGTAATTTCGTTTTCTCTGCAGGAGTTCATCAATTTCATAAATGCAACACATTATAGTTTGTTTATACATAGCATAAAGGCAAAAAAAAACCCGTTGTATGCAGTGTTATTTCATTTTGTGGCTCCCAGTGTTTTCTTTTCTGTGGGAAATGGGTCCATATTGGCTCTTTCAGTGGTAAACGTTGCCGACCCCTGTACTAGGATGTTACCTGGGTTTCAGCAATTAAGTTACAGAGAAAGGTTGAACAAGTTAGGTCTCTATTCATTGGAGCGTAGAAGGTTGAGGAGGGATTTGATCGAGGTATTTAAAATTTTGAGAGGGATAGATAGAGTTGACGTGAACAGGCTGTTTCCATTGAGAGTAGGGGAGATTCAAACGAGAGGACATGATTTGAGAGTTAGGGGGCAGAAGTTTAGGCGAAACACGAGGGGGTATTTCTTTACTCAGAGAGTGATAGCTGTGTGGAATGAGCTTCCTGTAGAAGTAGTAGAGGCCAGTTCAGTTGTGTCATTTAAGGTAAAATTGGATAGGTATATGGACAGGAAAGGAGTAGAGGGTTATGGGCTGAGTGCGGGTAGGTGGGACTAGGTGAGATTAAGGGTTCGGCACGGACTAGGAGGGCCAAGTTGGCCTGTTTCCGTGCTGTGATTGTTATATGGTTATATGTATCACATTGAAGTTATAATATGCTGGTTATCAACCTATGATTTGTGTGGTATCCTGATGGACACACCCTTTAATGCTACCACATAGTGAGTGTCCAAAGCAGCTGTCCACAAAAAGCAATGACTCTGCCATGCAGCTGTTTTTTTTTTGCCCCTCTTCCACACAGTAAGCCCTAATATTGCTGGTCTTCCAGTTAGGAATGCAGAGTAATAGGCAGCAGCAAGTAGACTGATGTTCATCTTGCTCCACATGTGTAGGAAAACATCTTTGTTCCTGTACCGAAGCCCCTTACAAGAAGGGCCAAGATGCCATTTGTCTTCTTAATTGCTTGCTGCATCTGGTGTAACAGGTACCCAGTTTGTTTTGTAAATCCACTTTATAACAATCATCATTTAAGAATAAGTCTGCCTTTCTGGTTCCAATTGTGAATTGCTAATTGTTTGAAAACTGGAGTACATGAGCTAGATTTTACCCGCATGTGAGGTCAATACAAGGAAGCTGTATTGACAAAAAGGAATGAGTTTCAGAAATAACAAATGCCATGTAGAATTTCACTACAGGTCTTCTTTAAGTGGGGTTCACACCCACATCCATGATTGATTGAAACACTGGAACTGATTCAAGAAAGAAGTGTACTTCACAGCAGAGAAGGTAGGTGTATTTGGCAATGAGAAATACAATATTGTGGTAATAATAGTGTGGGTGGGTCAACTTTTGCATTGTGGGTGGAGAAGTGATCACAGGTATGCCTTTCACAATGGCATGCCCTAATTGTGGGGTCTGGTGCAACACTGGAGGTGATGTTGACCATGAAGTGCAGTATTGGTTTGGAAAGTGGAGGGTAGATCTCTGGAGATGTTGACTTATTTGGTGCCAGGTGAAAGCACCTTTTATTCTTCTAGCCTGCTATTTACAAACTCTCATCAGCTTCCTGAGCTCCGTAGTTAAAATTAGAATCTATAATATGAAGATGAGCAGCTTTATAATAGTATTTAAATAGACAACTTGTTTCCCATTTACAGAATCCACCCCCCCCCCACTGTAGTTGGAAAGATCAAATTCATTTACATTTTGATCTCTAAAGCAGTTTCAAACCAGACATCATAAGGAGCTAAAATCTAATCATAAGTATCTGAATTAGCATTTTTAAAAAATGCAGAATTGAATTAGACAACTAATTTATTTAAGTTTCTTATGTTATGTCCTGAGCAGCAGGCTCAGCCTTGATGTGATTCTGAACTTACTGTGCTGTGACCTCACTATTTTACTAAATGCCCCTGAAATCACTTAGATTCTCACTTACCCTTTGCATTATTCTTCTTGCGTCTCAACAACATTGTTATTTCAATGTTCTTTCTGTAATAATCTCATTCCATTCCTTTGGCTCTTTTCTTCCTTCTAAAATTTTTTGTAGGTCAGTGAGTCTTAGCTGATGTTTTATTTTTATTATCTTGTTTCATTTTAATATTTTTAACTTGGATTTTCTCACACTTATACCTTTCATCACTTTCATGGTTTTGTTACAGTACCCCAGACATCATAGTGTTTATTTTTGCCTTGAAGCCTAAATAAGCTTAACCACATACACTTGAATGGTGATGAAATGTGTTCTTAATTGGGTGCATAGTAAATGGTACTAAATCAAGAATTCACTCTTAAAGTAAAGTTATTTTGGAGAGTACTATGGAGCTGTTTTTTACATCCTAAGTTTATGTAAACTTGAAATAAAATGTATCTAATCTTGCAAGGCTTTATGCAAGTTAATGCAATTTCATGTATCTCCTGGACTCCTTGTCTTCTTGTACCCTCCTCCCCTTCTCTCCATACAGTCCTATTTCCAGGTCACTCACTCTGTTTCCTTATAGCACTTATTAGTAATTTGCCCAATAAATGTGTCTTAAAAGCATGGAAATATGTAAAGTTAAGTGCTCAAGTAAAATAAAATAGAAAATAAATAATTCATTTGCAAATTATCATGTTAAGTTTCCTTCTTTGGTTTGCAACTTAGCAAAGTACAAGTTAATACACCAGAAGAGCACAAGAAATATGCATAAACTCTATGGTCCACAAGGCTATTCTTCCATTCAGTATGATCATGGCTAATCTGATCTTTGGTACCCATCCAATTGTCCTGGCTGATCTACAAATCCAGGAGAGTTCCCAATATAATCAGTCCTCTCATCTAGTTGATATTAAAAGGATTGAGTAAAACACCAACTGTATTGCCTTAGGCATTGTTGTACTAAATAAACTATGGACATTTACTTCTGTCTTCAATCTCAGTGCACTTGTTAACTACCACATGGTTGATCTAGTAACTAGAGCTGTGCATGTCTTGGTTAATATGTTAAGAATAATAAAATGTGAATGTATTATTCCTGGAAGAAGACAATGGAGTGAAAAGAATCTTCACAAATCAGCATGTCATTCATGGAGATACAAATGAATGCGGTAGGTAAATGAATGTGTCAGCTGTTGCACAGTTAGAGCACACAACCTCTCAGTCAGAAGTTTGTGGGTTTCAGTTCTACTGAAGATCCACCACCAACAAAGGTTAAAATTGTATAGTACTAACAAAATGTAATGTTGTCCATGGTAGCATCTTTGGATGAGACATAAAAGTACCTTTCTTTCTGCCCCCTAGTAATGCAACATAAAGCAGAGCTAGAAGAGTTCTTCTAAGTCCCAACTGATATTCATCCTTTTGTTACTCAATAATACTCAGTGTCACAGATAAGTAGAAATCAGCATTAAAATGGACTCCTTGATTTACATATTATGACTTTCCCATATGTAGAACCTTGTGTTGGCAGCTGCGTTTCCTAACATCTTAACAGTGACTACACCTAAGAATCTTTCTTCACTGGCAAAGTACTTTGGAATGAACTGAAGTAAGTGGTGCTATATAAATATCAGGGCCTCAGTGGTCCCATCTTAAAGAATTTGAAAAGGTGCTGCATGGGGAAAAGATTTAAATTTGAAACTGAACACTTAATGTAACCCTCTCTTTATCAGTATTTTCAACATCGTTTAGCAGAGGGGTAACTAGATCAGTTTATAAACCTACCTGAAAAATGATATGGTTCCAGTTCATGAAGCTCCAGTTCATAGGATTGCAAAGGGCTGCAGTGACTAGGAGCTTTACAGATGGGATTGAAAGAATTGGAGAAAAGGCTTTAACTTGGTAAGATGGTGGGTAATCAGAAGCAGCATGGTGTGAGGTGCAGTAAGCAACATGGGAAATGAGATGGAAACAGAAGTACAGAAAAATGCACAGCAGACCAGGAAGTATTCATGTAATGAGAGATTGAGTTAATGTTCCCTATCAATGACCTTCCACCTGAATGGCATCGATGGAAAGTCATTGACCTGAAATAAACAGAGGGCATTGACAGGAGAGGAGATGATGCAGGGGTGATTATAGGTGGTGTTACAGAGGCTGGGATGTATTTGCTTAATGATACAGTGGAAATGCTCTCTGAATCTCATAATACAATCAGATGTGAAGCCAAAGATGTAAACTGACTGACTCACTTTCAGGCAATTGCCAGAGAGTGGGATAATTGGCCAGAGAATGGAGTTTGTGATGAAGCTAAAAACATTCCATTTTTAGTTGGAGGAAATCTCTGCTCCTCCTGTACCAGGTTTTGAAGGAACAGTCTCCAAATAATGAAGTGAAACAAGAGTGGGAGTATTGAATTAAATATATTCCACTAAACTATAAAATGAAATAATACAGTGCTACAAATTAATGATTATATATAATTAAAGGTGCACCTAAAGAACAACATACATTCAAAGTATAGAATGCCAGAGGATAACTAAAATGAAAACAATCATTTTTAAAAGGAGTTGTGTGATAAATCAGGAAGATAAAGATAAAATCTGAATTGAAGATGTCAGAGTACATAAAAATAAACATCACATTATTGAATAGGATAATTGAGTAAAGGTTCAAAAGAGAATGTTACAACTACAGAAAACAAAATTAAAGGAAATACTGCTTAAATGGCAGGAATGCATGTTGAATATTTTTCACTGTTAAGTGTAAACTCAGTAAGTTAAAAAGCAGAGAACTCCAAATCTAGATGGATTTCACCTGCCAAAATCAGGGAGGAACTGTAACAGAATCTAATACCTGAAGATAAACCTTAAATGCATTGAGGAGTACTGCCAGAGCACTGGCAAATGACAAATAAAATCTCAAAGCGAGAAGTTCTAGTCATATGATTTCTGTATTAATCATCTTGATGGTAATGGGGAAAAGGAAATGGACAAATTGCTAAAATATACATAAGGATGGATCATGAGGCTGAATCCCATATTGATTAACTGGCTAACAAGCTAGGCGGAAGTCCACTGTGGAAGAACCCTAATGATAGGTAAGGCATGGAAAACCCTGGTCATGAGGATTAAATCTCTCTGCTTGCACTGCATCATTCTGAAATCTGTAGCTATTCGTGAGATAACCTGAAGTCCTGGCCATCAATAGTAAAGATGGTAGAACAAGGGGATCTGGGATTACTGGTCCATAATTAATTGAAAGTGGGATTACAGGATGATAGGGTTGTAATGATTTTTTTTTTGGTACATTGGCCTTCATAAATCAAAGTATTGAGTACAAGAGATGGGATGTTATGTTGAAGTTGTAAAAGAAAGTGGTGAGGCCTAATTTGGAGTATTGTGTACAGATTTGCTCGCCTACCAACAGGAAAGATGTAAATACATTTGAAAAAGTTGAAGGAAAATTTACAAAGATGTTGTTAGGTCTGGAAGACCTGAGTTATATAGAGAGATTGAATAGTTCAGGACTTTATTCCACAAGCGCAAGTGAGGTGCATGTGAGGTCATTTTCAATGTTTAAGAGAAGTTTGGAGAGATACCTGGATGATAGATGTATGGAAAATTATGGTCCCAGTGCATGTCGGTGGGAGAATGTGTTTTAAATGGTACAGCATGGCCGAGATAGGTCAAGGGCCTGTTCTGTGTTGTACGTTTCTGTGACTCTATGGCTGAAATCTCTGGCTCCAACAAGACAGACCAACACACGTCCTTAAGATTGACTAATTTCTGTGGTCATCTGCGGTCTGCATTTTTTAGAAGGTATTATAATTCTCTAAAGCCTTTAGCCATCATCAGAATGGACTAAAGCCTCTGGTTAGACAGAAAGCTCAAGCCACTATGAGGAGCAACGTGGGAAGAGAGATTTGTCAGCATTGGAAGAATGGCAACTGCATCAGGTAATCTTCATGTGAAGTCAAGAGGAACACCCCATTCTCATTTGGTCCAAAACAAAATCCCAAAATAAAACTGTATAACAAATATTGCTTTTTACACAATACCCTAGCACTCAAATAACAATATTTCCATGGAGTTAACGCACCTGTCTGGGGTTCAGGTATTTCAGTCTACTGTAACATACTTAGAATCATTACTGCAATTTCAAATACCTTTTGCACATTTCACATACCTTACAATTTACTCATGACAGGTAAATTACAGACACATATAGGAACATGCTAATTCTTGAACCACGGTCACTTGGACCCACTGCAGGAGCACCAGACTAGGGAGGGTCCTGCACACTTGACAAGTTGATTAGAATGCGTTAATATTCTTGAAGGATCAGAAGTTATCAATAATGATCCCTGATAGATCCAAAGGTAACCTTTCTTCTCAAATCCCATTTCCCCCTAATCTTGTCAATCTGCAGCAGAAAGAGAAGCATTTCAAACTGATGACTTTTCCAGATTTGCATTTGACATTTCGTGGTACTTAAAGCTCATCCTTCATACAGGGAAAGATGGCCAATATTGGTATTGATATTTTAATTGGTTTATTATTGCCACATGTAGCATAAATGCAAAGCTTGTCTTGTATACATACTGTTATACCAATCAGATTATTACACAGTGAACTGAGCTAGCATCAAGTAAAATAAAAACAATGCAAAATGAAATATGAAAGCTACTAAGAGGGCAATGCAGCTAAATTTTATTTATTTATTGAGATATAATGCAGAGTAGGTCTTTCCAGACCTTCAAACTGTGCTGCCCAGCAACCCCAATTTAACCCTTGCCTAATCACGGGACAATTTACCATGACCAATTAACCTACCATCCGGGACGCCTTTGCGCTGTGGGAGGAAACTAGAGCACCAGGAGAAAACCCGTGAGTTCCTGGGGGAACGTACAAACTCCTTAGAGACAGTGCTGGAAATGAAACCTGGGTCACTAGTACTGGTACCGAGCACCTATGCTTTGTCTGCCAGTAAAAACGAGATCTCTTGGTAGCCACCCAGTTCAGTTCTACTTCCCATTACCATTTTGACATGTTAGTCCATGGCCTCCTCTACTGTCATGATGAGGCTACACTCAGGTCAGATGAGCAACACTTTATATTCCACCTGGATAGCCTCCAGCCTGATGGTATGAACTTTGATTTCTCAAACTTCTGGTAATTACTCACCTCCTCCTTCACCATTCCCAATTCCTGTTTCCCTCTCTTACCATATTTCCTTACCTGCTTATTACCACCCACTAGTTCTCCTCCCCACTCTATTTCTTCCATGGACTTTTACCCCCTCCTATCAGATTCCCCTTTCAACAGCCCTTTTTCTCTTTCACCAATCAACTTCCCAGCTGCATACGTCATCTCCTCCCCCATTCCCAGTTTCACCTAGCACCTTACATTTTTTTTCTCCCCTTCCCCCACCTTCTTACTCTGACTTCTCATCATCTTTTTCCAGTCCTGCAGTTGGGCCTTGGCCGGAAATTTCAACTATTTTTGTAGATGCTGCCTGGTCTGCTGAGTTCCTCCAGCATTTTGTGTGTGTTGCACCAGTATTTTAAAGTGTTGTGCTAACCACTATACTACTGTGATGTCTCTTAACCTCAGCACTGTTGATTACACAGGAACATGTGACCCAACCATATGCCATGTTTGCTGCTGTCTCTGGTTCCATTCTAGATTAGGCAAAAGCTACTCTTGATTGAGATGGAACCTGAGAATTCTGTCATGTAATCTCAGACTACTGTCTTGCCTGTAGATATCAGTCATCAATAAAGCTGGGCAATGAATTAGTCACATTCTAACTTTCCCAGGAATGTACAGACAATTACAAGGGAGTGAACAGTAGTAACAGAGCAAACAAAGGTATGCAGAAGACAGTTTTTAAAAAAGAGCAGGGCTTGTCAGGACTTGTCTGTGGAGTGGGAGATCATGGTGTGAGTTGGAAACTTCATTTTATGAGCCAGTTTTGAAAAGTGATTGGGGTCCTTCGGGACTTATCTATGGAGTGGGAGATTGATTAGGTTATTAGTAACATAGCAAAGGCCAAGAAAACAGAATGGCTTTTGTTGAAGTGGACCAGGGTTAGACCAGGGTTTAGCTCAATAAGCTTCTTCAAGAACAGGTGCAGGCTAAGTGGACTGAGCCATCTGGAGTCAGTTATTTTGATTATAGAACTTTGGCTGAAAAGTTAGAGCCAAAGATATAACAAACTTGATGAGAAGAGGTAAGTGACCCAGGTGAGTGTAAAACTCAAAGTTTCCAGAGCAAAGCCACAGGTAAAAACAGATAAGTTTTTTTTATTGTTTGTTAATCCTTAGTCCATAATTTAGTGTAAGAAGCGGAATGCTCCTCTTGTAAGATATAGAATATCAGGGTACCTCTCAGTCTCCCTGAGAACTACATCTGTGGGAAGATCATCCAGCTTCAGCTCCTGGCCAGCTCAAGGAACTGGAGATGGAGTTGGATATACTCAGGACCACGCAGCAGGGTAAAAAAAATCTCTTAGATGAAACTGTTACTGAGGTGGTTGCACCTAGAGTGCAGACTTCAGATGGATGACCACCAGGAGAATTAAGAGGAGTAAGCAGACTGTGCAGGGTTCCTCTGTGGCCATTCTCCTCAGTGACAATTATATCACTTTGGATACTGCTGGGGGTGGGGGAGAGGTTATGATCTATTAGGGCACATGCCAGCTCTGAGGCTCAGTGGTGAAGAATAAAGTTAGGCAGAGTAATAGAGATAGGAGACTTGATAGGTAGGCGGATGAACAGGAGATTTTGTGGCCATGAAAGAGAAGCCAAGATGGTGTATTGCCACACAGATGCCATGGTTCAGGATGTCTCAGTGCCACTACTGAACATTCTAAAGAGGAAGAGTGAACAGCCAGAGATTGTGGTGCACATTGGCACCAATGACATGGGCAGAAGGGGGTAAGAGTTGATATGAAAGGAGTACAGAGAGTTTGGAAAGATGATCAACCTCCAAGGTAGTAATCCTTGTGTAATCCTAAGCTTACTCCTAGTGCCACGTGCTAGTTGGGGCAGGAATTGGATGATGATACAGATGAGTGAGTGGTGGAGGAACTAGTGCAGGGAGCAGGGTTTCAGAGTTTGCATCATTGGAATTTCTGGGACAGGGATAACATTACAATAGGATCAGGTTGCAATTAAACTGGAGGAGAATGTATTTCCTGGCCAGGAGGTTTGCTGGGGTTCCTTGGGAGGGGTGAAACTAATTTGGCAGAGGGATGGGAACCAGAGTACCAGATCAAGAAGTGTAAAGATAAAGAGGAAGGTAGATGTCAGGGCCAGTAAAAATAAGTAGGAGCCAAGTAATAGATACGATGGGATGGATAGTTCTGTGTATTTTAATGCTGGGAACATTATGGGTAAAGGTGTTGAACTTACAGCATGAATCAATACTTGGAACCATGATTTTGTGACTGTTACAGAGGCTCCATTGAGAGAGGGACCGGAATGGGTATTTAATGTCCCAGTTTTAATATTTAAAAAATATAGAGAGGGAGGTAAAAAGGAGGAGGGATTTGCACTACTAATCAAGGACTACATCAGAGCTGCACTCAGAAGAGACATAATTAAAGTATCATCCACTGGGTCTATATGGTAGTACCCAAAAACCAGGAAGGGTGCAGTCAGTCTGATGGGACTGTAGGCAAACATCCCAACTACCATTGGGATATTGAGGAACAGATATGGAGGCAGATTAAGGAAATGTGTAAAAACAATAGTGTAGATAGCATGGGGGTCTTCAACTTCCCTAATATAAAATGACCTAGTGCAAGAGGTTTACATGGGGTAAAGCCTGTTCGGTACATCGTGGAGGGTTTCTTCAATCAAAATGCAGATAGTCTAACAAGTGGAGGGACTATATTGGACCTGGTGATGAGTAGTGAGCTTGGTCAGGTCACCGACCTTTCAGTGTGTTAACAGTTAAGGAGCAGTGACCACAAGTCCTTAAGTTTTAAGAGTTATAGTTAAGGATAAGTATGAGCCTAGTGAGAGAGTATTAAATTGGAGCAGGACAAATTACGTGAGCATTAGAAAGGAACCAAGGAGGGTTCATTGGGAACAACTGTTTTTGACCAAATCCACATCCAACATGGGGAGGGTGTATAATAACCCTACGTAGATCACAGGACAGGTATCTTCCAGTGAGAAGGAAGGACAAAGACAACAAGGTAAGAGAAACTTACATGTTGAGAAAGGTGATGAAATTACTCAAGAAAGAATAGGAAAGGTAGGTAAACTGGAGCAACCAATACCCTGGCCTTGAGATTGTTGGCAATTAGGATTAAAAGGAATCCCAAGGCATTCTATACATACATCAGGAGCAAGCGGACCACTCAAGGATTAAGATGGGAACATTTGCAGAGAATCTGGTGGAGGTCCAAACAGGGTACATTAGTTTTTACCAAGGAGAAGGACATGGAGGTTAGGGAGATTGTTGTTGGTGTATTAAAATACCAGGGGATTTCCAGATAAAGGAGGAAGTAATCTTGGGTCAGTTAAGGAGAATTAAGGTGGATAAGTCTTCAGGGCCTGATGGGATTTACCCCAGGTTGTTAAGAGAAACAAGAGAAGAGATTGTCAGGGCCTTGATCAGTATGTTCATGTCCTATCTAGCCATAGGTTGGGTCCTGGAGGACTGGTGAGTAGCTTATATTATTCCTTTATCCAAGGATAATCCTGGAAACTACAGACTGGTGAATTTCACATTAATGGTAAGGAAGGTACTGCAGAAAATTTTTATGAATAGGATTTATTTATTTTGTCTACTGAGATACAGAGTGGAAAAGGTCCTTCTGGTCCTTCGAGCTGTTCCTCCCAGCTCTTCCTGATTTGACCCTAGCCTAATCAAAGGGCCATTCACAATGACCGATACAACTACCGATGGTTATATCTTTGGACTGTGGATGGGAATTGGAGCACCCGGAGGAAACCCACCTAGTCATGGGGAGAACATAAAAAAACTTTTTTATGGACAGTAGTGGAAGAATTTGGTAAACCATGGCCTAACTAGGGAAAGCCAGCATGGCTTTGTGCAGAGCATAGAGTCATAGAAAAGTACAACACAGAAACAGGCCCCTTGGCTCATCTAGTTCATGCCAAAACCATTTAAACAGCTTAGTCCCATCGATCTCCACTGGGACCAGTGTCCTCTATAATGCTACTGTTCATGTACCAATCCAAACTTCTCTTAAGCATTGAGATTGAGCTTGCATGCACCACTTCTGCTGGAAGCTCATTACAAACTCTCACGACCCTCTGAGTAAAGATGTTTTCCTTCATGTTCCCCTTAAACTTCTCACCTTTCACCCTTAACCTGTGATCTCTTGTAGTAAATTGGATTAGAAGACCTCAGTAGAGAAAGACCGCTTGTGTTCAACCTATCTATACCCCTCATAATTTTGTATACCACTATCAAATATCCTCTCAGTCTTCTGTGTTCAAAAGAATACAGTCCTAATCTATTCAATCTTTCCTTATAACTCAGGTCCTCCAGACCCGGCAACATCCTTGTAAATTTTCCTTGTATTCCTTCAAGCTTATTTACATCTTTCTTGTAGGTAGGTGACCAAGTTTGCACACAGTACTCCAAAGTAGGCCTCACCAATGTATTTTGCAACTTCAACATAACATCCCATCTCCTGTAGTCAATATATTGATTTATGAAGGACAATGTACCAAAGCTTTTTTATGACCCTATTAACCTGTGATGCAGCTTCCAAGGAATTATGGACTTTATTTCCAGATCATTTTGTTCTACCACACTCTTCAGTGCCTTACTGTGTAAGACTTGTGTAAAATCTATCCTGGTTAATCCTACTAAAGTGCAACATCTCACACTTGTCTGCTTTATATTCCATCTGACATTTTAGCTGTCCTCATTGTCTACTGCACCCTCAATCTTCATGTCATCCACAATTTGCTGAACCAGTTAACCACATTATCATCCAGATCATTGATATAGATGACAAATAACTAAGGACCCAGCACCATTTCCTGCAGCACACCACTGGTCACAGGCCTCCAGTCAAAGAGTCAACCTTCTACTACTGCTCTCTGGTTTCTCCCACAAAACCAATATCTAATCCAATTTGCTACATAATCCTGAACATCAAGCAACTGAATCTTCTTGAGAGGCCTCCCATGTGGTCCCATTCAAATGCCTTACTAAAGTCCTAGTAGACAATATCCACTGCCTTGCCTTCATCCACTTTCCAGGTAACTTCCTCAAAAAACTATAATATTGGTTAGACATAACTAACCACGCACAAAGCTATGCTGACTATCCTTAATCAATCCATGTCTACTCAAGTACTTGTATATCCAGTCCTTTAAAATATCTTCCAATAACTGTCCCAAAACTGATGTCAAAATCACTGGCCTATAATTTCCTGGTTTATGTTTAGAACTTTTTTTAAACAGCAGAACAACATTGGCTATCCTCCAATCATCTGGTACCTCTCCTGTCACAGAGGATGATTTAAATATTTCATCTAGGATCCCTGCAATTTCTGCACCTACCTCCTGTAGGGTCTGAGGGAACACCTTGTCAAGCTCTGGGGATGTAACCATCCTGATTTGGCTCAGGGTTACAAACACCTCCTCTAATGTGTACAGGGTCCATGAAGTTGATGGCACTTCATCTCTCTTCTGTAGACTCAGTGTCTGTCTCCTGAGTAAATACAGATGCAAATAATTCATTTAAGATCTCCTCCATCTGTTTTGGCTCCACACGTGAATTACCATTCTGGTTATACAGGGGACCAATTTTGTCTCTTGCAGTCACTTTGCTCTTAACATATCTGTAGAATCCCTTGGGATTCCCCTTCAACTTGTCTGCTAGAGCACCATCATACCTTCTTTTAGCCTTCCAGTTTTCTTTCCTAAATGTCCTCATGCATTTCTTATACTCCATGAGCACCTCATTTGTGCCTACTTGCCTGTACCTGCTATGGACCTCCTCTTTTCTCTTAACAAGGACCTCAATATCTCTTGAAAGCCAAGGTCCCACACATATATTATCTTTATATTTTATTCAGACAAGCACATGCAAGCGTTGCCCTTTCAAAATTTCACTTTTGAAGGCCTTCCACTTACCAAGTTCACCTTTGCAGAAAACAGCCTGTCCAATCTGCACTTGCCAGATCATTTCTGTTACCATCAACTTCTCTGATTTAGAATCTCAACTGATGGACTAGACCTATCAATTTGCATAGTTATTTTGAAACTAATGGCACTTTGTTCACGGATGCAAAGTGTTCCCCTACACAAACTTTTGACATCAGCCTTGTCTTGTTAATGAATAGCAGATCCAGTATCACATGCCCTCTCATGGGACTTCTACATACTTTTGAAGGAAACTTTCATGAACACAATTGACAAACTCTATCCCATCTAGTCCTTCTGCAGTATGGGATTCACAGTCAATACGTGGAAAATTCAAATCACCTACTATAACAACCTTATGTTTCTTGCAACAGTCTGCCGTCTCTTTACAAACTTGCACCTCTAAACCCCTAGGTATATCTTATTAATGATTGAGTTTTCTGGCAAGGTGCCGAGGGTGATTGATAAGGGTAGAGCTGTGGATGTTGTCTACATGGATTTTAGTAAGGTCTCTCATGGTGGAGAGTGGTGACTTATCCAGAAGATTAAGAAGCTTTGGAATCCATAGTGAATTAGCCTTTTGGATACAGAACAGGCTTGCCCATACAAGATAGAGTGCAGTGTTTGAAGAGACTTATTCTAGCTGGATCTCTGTGATTAATGGTGTTTCCCAGGGATTTGTATTGGGACTTCTGCTCATTGTGATGTATATATAAATGACAGGGTTGAAAGTTTAGATGGTGGGTTAGTAAATTTGCAGATGATACAATGATTGGTGGTGGTGTGGATAGCATACAAGATTGGCAAAGAATACAGCAAGATATAGATTAGTTTTTAGATATGGGCAGAGAAATGGCAAATGGAGTTTTACCTGGACAAAAGAGAAGTGTGGAACCTTGGTAGATCCAATGTAAAGAGACAGTATACTGTTAAGGGCAAGATCTGTAGCAGTGTTGATGAGCAGAGGGATCTTGAGTCCCAGCTTCATAGCTCCCTGAAAGTGATGATACATGTTGAAAGGCTTTTAAGAAGACATATGGCATGCTTACCTTTAGTAGTCGAGGCACTGAGTTTGAAAGTCAAGAAGTTATGTTACAACTATAAAACTCTAGTTTTGCCACATCGGCAGCATTGCATGCTGGTCTCATCTTCATTGGAAAGATGTTGAGGCTTTTGAGAAGAAGCAGAAGAGGTTTTCCAGAATGCTGCCTGGTCTAGAAGGCATGTGCTATAACGAAAGGTTGGACAAACTTTGCTTGTTTTCTCTGGAGTGGGGAGGCTGAGGGGAGATTTGATAGAAGTTTATAAGATTATCAAAGACATTGATAGAGCAGACAGACAGCATCTTTTTTCAGGGTTGAAATATCTAATACCAGAGCTATGCAGTTAAGGTGTAATTCCAAAGGAGATGAGAAGGGCTAGTATTTTTTTCACATATAGAGTGCTAGACGCCTGGAATGCTCTGACTGGGGTGATGGTAAAGTCAGAAACTTTAGTGTCCTTAAGAGATGTTACATAGGCATATGAATGTGTGAAAAATTGAAGGATATAGACATAGTGCAGACATGATTAGTTTAGTTGTCTATGTGATTTCTTACTTAACTGGATCAGCACAACTTGTAGGTCACAGTCCTGTGCTGTACTGTTCTATGTTCCATATTCTGATTCAGACAATAAGGATATGCTGGAGTGTGATTCATCAACTATTGTTTGGTTTTGGACCTGATTGGATATAAACAATTAAATGTGATGACTTGCTTGGTTTGTGGAAAGATAACATAGAGACAATTGTTATTTTGGACGACAATGTGGAATTTCTTATTATTCTCTATTACTCATGAGTTGTAGGTTTTGATGTAAGATCAACATTTATTGTTCATTCTAAATCTTCACCGATAGTGAAGAAGAACTGCCTCCCTGCATCTAATATTTTGATGTGGAAAATTCTACGTTATGCAATGAGGGAATCTTATCATAGTAATAAGGATGAATAATAAAAATATATATTTAGGTGATGTGCAGTGTGAGTTAAAGTCAGTTTCAAAAGCATCAAATTACCTAACCAATGATTTCTTTGACTTTCTAGACAGTGGAATATGTGATGGGGCAAGAGCTTTGTCAAAATGTAGCCATTTTTATTAGTGGGTGGCATTCACTGTAGGCATCCAGATAATGGAAAATCAAAAAGTAAAGAGCCCAGAAATAAAACATAAAAATGCTGGAAAAACTCAGCAGGTCAGGCAGCATTTGCAGGTAGAAGATCTTTCATCAGAACTGAGAGAAAAAAAAACAAGCAGAGAGATGAGGACTGATAAGGTAAATAAAAGGTCCTGTTAGATTGTGAAGTGCATATCAGAGCTGTTTTTGAACCTGAAACCAAGAGGAAAATGCTGGCCATTTCTCAATCTTCATAGAATTACAGGTCCAATTGTTATTTTCTCAATTTCTAAACTCCCTCTTTAATTTGTCAACCAACAAACATCTCCACAGTTTCTGGCTTCTTCCATTTGGAAATTGCCCCTTCATTCATCCATGCTTCTGGACCTGCTGAGTATTTCTAGTACTTTCTGTTTTTATTTTGCGATGGAATATTTCAAACATCTGGAAAATGGGTTTCACCTGTTGTTTAGTATACACCACATTTGCCAAATTAGGGCTACCTGAAGAAACTTGAAAATCAATCATAAAGATATTTGAGAGAGTTTTTTGGTTTAAATCCAGACCAAAAAAAATGCACTAACTAAGAGACATCAGCTGCTTAATAGCTCTGTGCTTGATCCTGACCTCAAGTGGTAGTTGTACAGATTTCTTCAGGGTGCTCCAGTTAATCCCATATCCTAATTATAGATGTGTTGGAAAATTAATTGGCAGCTGAAAATTATCCTTTTATGTCATTGCCAAGTAATTAAGGACATGCGTGATTCTTAGTGATACAAGGGTTGCTTCGACGTAGCTTAAGAAAGTTTGTTCCTAAACAGTTTGAGAAGAACATCAGCCATTATAGACACATTCCCCATAGTTGTCAGACATAAGCCACACATACCATGAGGAATAAAATCTTGCGTTCACTTAGAAAAATATGGAAGTCCTATTTGAAGAGATATATGTATAAAGGGGTATCCTATGCTGTCCCAGAGACTTGCCAAGCTACCATAAGAAGATTTGGTTGGAGGTGGCTTCACCTATCTCTATAGGTGTGACAATCTCTATTCAATGGACAAATGCAATACAAGGCCTAATGTCTTCTCCAGAAAAAGCCATGGTGAATATTTAACCAGTAATCAACATTCCACAAGTATTTTGATGAATAAATGGCACAGGAAACATCAACTATTAATTCAAATGCACTCTCTGGACTTTTAAAGCAACCTATAATTAGTTCTGATGATGCCTTGTCCAATTTCCAGGTGTCAAATAAATAACAAGAAAAACAGTAAACTAGCCCTAGGTACTTCAAATTTGATAGATATTCTTCCACAATGGCTGGAGCTAGAAGATTTAAGCTCCAATTTATTTTGGCATGGATCAAAATGAGTGCTATAGCAATGGGGAAGTAATTGAGTGCACATCTGACACCGGGAAAAGAACAGGTTTGTTGCCATGGATCCTGACTGAAAGTATCTGCTCCAATTTTGTGACTGACATGACCATGCATGCTACCATGATTTATTCCTTATAAAAATAAAACTGGATCAATAGTTTTGATTTGTATGTGCACTTCAATCCATTTTCTAGCCAACGAGGTAGCAATGCATTAAGCTGCTTGGTCCCGAATGAAATAGATTATTGAATGTCCTTGAAGCTGTAGATAACTCTTTTCACTGCCAAAACTTGTGCTTTTAGATGGTGCAACACTCAACTCCTGTGGCACAATCCTGTAACAATTAGTGCTTGAACAGGTGAAATTTTGGTTAATATTAATTCTTAGGATGTTACTGCTGGGGAAATGGAAATTATTTGTAAAGATAGAATGAAGGGAGTTCCACTTGATGGAAATGGTCTTTTGCACTATTTATTTAGAACAGAAAACCTTCCCTACTTCCTCCCTTCTACCCTCCCTTCCACCCTCCCTTCGACCTTCCCTTCCCCACTCCCTTCTCCCTCCCTCCACCTTCTTCCCTCCCTCACTTCCTCCTCCCTCTCTCCCTCCCTCCATTTCCTTCCTTCCTTCCTTCCCTCCATCCATCCATCCATTGTTTATGTCTTGCATTGCACTGCAGCCACAGAACAACACATTTCATGACATATGTCAGTGATAATAA
Organism: Hypanus sabinus; assembly: GCF_030144855.1. Classification (NCBI taxonomy): domain Eukaryota; kingdom Metazoa; phylum Chordata; class Chondrichthyes; order Myliobatiformes; family Dasyatidae; genus Hypanus; species Hypanus sabinus. The sequence continues at coordinate 151,273,617 of NC_082707.1, read as the reverse complement.
ACTTGATTCTGGCCCTTGCCAGTCACTGGTTTGGTGCATATTAACTTGCCAATTATCAGTCCAAGTTTGGATGGTGGTGGGGTCTAGCTGTATTGGGACACAGATTGGCTGTTTAAGTAAGGCTTCGTTCAACTGAATGGGCTCCAAGTATGAACATTAATGATGTAAGGAATGCCCTAGCATGTTAAGAGGGAAACCTGTCCTAATCCCGCAAGTGACCTATTCTCCTTCTCTTACCACATTCACCTACTGTGCCACAGAAAAGGCTATAATTTCATCAGATTTGTGGAGTATAGCAGTATAGCACAAAAATGGGCTACATGATCTTGATGGAAACACAAAAATTTGCAGATGCTAGAAATCTGGCACAACACACAAAGGAGCTGTAAAAACTGAATGGGTCAGGCAGCATCAATGGAGGGAAATGAACAATCGATGTTTTAGGTCAAGACCCCAATCCAGATAAAACACTCCAGACAATATGCTGGTTAATCTCTGAATTATGTTTTCTTTCTGATGTTATTACATCCTTCCTGTGGAACTGAGGGAAATACATATTAGTAGGGAAGAGGAGTTAGGTAAATTGAAGGGATTAAAGGCAGATAAATCCCCAGGGCCAGATGGTCTGCATCCCAGAGTGCTTAAGGAAATAGCCCAAGAAATAGTGGATGCATTAGTGATAATTTTTCAAAACTCCTTAGATTCTGGATTAGTTCCTGAGGATTGGAGGGTGGCTAATGTAACCCCACTTTTTAAAAAAGGAGGGAGAGAAAAACTGGGGAATTATAGACCGGTTAGTCTGACACCGGTGGTGGGGAAAATGCTAGAGTCGGTTATCAAAGATGTGATAACAGCACATTTGGAAAGTGGTGAAATCATCGGACAAAGTCAGCATGGATTTGTGAAAGGAAAATCATGTCTGACGAATCTTATAGAATTTTTTGAAGATGTAACTAGTAGAGTGGATAGGGGACAGCCAGTGGATGTGGTATATTTGGATTTTCAAAAGGTTTTGACAAGGTCCCACACAGGAGATTAGTGTGCAAACTTAAAGCACACAGTATTGGGGGTATGGCATTGATGTGGATAGAGAATTGATTGGCAGATAGGAAGCAAAGAGTGGGAGTAAACGGGACCTTTTCAGAATGGCAGGCAGTGACTAGTGGGGTACCACAAGGCTCAGTGCTGGGACACCAGTTGTTTACAATATATATTAATGATTTAGATGAGGGAATTAAATACAGCATCTCCAAGTTTGCGGATGACACAAAGCTGGGCGGCAGTGTTAGCTGTGAGGAGGATGCTAAGAGGATGCAGGGTGACTTGGATAGGTTAGGCGAGTGGGCAAATTCATGGCAGATGCAATTTAATGTGGATAAATGTGAGGTTATCCACTTTGGTTGCAAGAACAGGAAAACAGATTATTATCTGAACGGTGGCCGATTAGGAAAAGGGGAAGTGCAACGAGACCTGGGTGTCATTGTACACCAGTCATTGAAGGTGGGCATGCAGGTACAGCAGGAGGTGAAAAAGGGCAAATGGTATGTTGGCATTCATAGCAAAAGAATTTGAGTACAGGAGTAGGGAGGTTCTACTGCAGTTGTACAAGGCCTTGGTGAGACTGCACCTAGAGTATTGTGTGCAGTTTTGGTCCACTAATCTGAGGAAAGACATTCTTGCCATAGAGGGAGTACAAAGAAGGTTCACCAGATTGATTCCTGGGATGGCAGGACTTTCACATGAAGAAAGACTAGATCGACTAGGCTTATACTCACCGGAATTTAGAAGATTGAGGGTGGATCTTATTGAAACTTATAAAATTCTAAAGGGATTGGACAGGCTTGATGCAGGAAGATTGTTTCCGATGTTGGGGAAGTCCAGAATGAGGGGTCACAGTTTAAGGATAAAGGGGAAGCCTTTTAGGACCGAGATGAGGAAAAACTTCTTCACACAGAGTGGTGAATCTGGAATTCTCTGCCACAGGAAACAGTTGAGGCCAGTTCATTGGCTATATTTAAAAGGAAGTTAGATATGGTCCTTGTGGCTAAAGGGATCCGGGGGTATGGAGAGAAAGCAGGTACAGGGTTCTGAGTTGGATGATCAGCCATGATCATACTGAATGGCAGAGCAGGCTTGAGGGGCCGAATGGCCTACTTCTGCACTTATTTTCTATGTTTCTATGTTTCCTGTTATGTGGAAGCCAGAACTGTACATATTATTGCAAAAGTAAATTATAGAATCTTCTGAGTATTTAGAAAAAAAATAGATTACAGATGGTAAACGTAGGCCCTTCACAGTTGAAAATGAAAAAAATATAAAAATGGAAACTAATAAATGTCATAGTAATTAAACAAATGCTTTAGTTTTGTCCTCACAGAAAAGGGCACAAATAGCTTTTCAGCTTCACACAAATATGCAGAAACTAAGGGTCAAAAGAATGAAAGATAATGTGTATTTGTAAAACAAAATCACTGGAGACATTATCTACTTTCAGAGCTTTTAAGTCCCCAGGGCCTGAAATTCTGCATCTAGAGGCATTCAACAAAATATTGAATGCATTAGTTGTCATCTTCCGAAAGTCTGCAGATTAGTGAACAGTTTCTGCAGATTGGAGGGTGGTAGATAAAACCCCACTTTAGAAAAATGAGGAAGAAAGGAAACAGAACTATAGACTGATTTACCTAGCATCAGCAGTATAAAAAATTCCATGGTCTATTATATTTTGAATTATGACAATGATATGAAAGAACCTTGAAGACAAGAAAAAGGTTCTTAGGCAAATTGTTTAGTTGAGTAAGTGGACAAATACATGGCAGATTTAGTAAAACATTGAAGTTATCCATTTTGGTAGGTAAACCAGAAAGTCAGAGCATAGTGATATCATGGAGTGGTGGTGGGATAGAGATACATCTCTGCCATAGGAGGTGTAAAGTACTCCTTCCCTCTGCCATTCTGAAGGTCAACCTTGGGCAAGATGTAGCACCTGCTTAGCCCCCGATCGGGGTCACGTAAAGCCATGGGAGCAGCTGGTGCAGATCACAAGTCCTGGTTATGTGACCACTGATGTCAGGCAGACAAACTCTGAAGAGTATTGATAGTGTCTGGGAGTCACCCATCTTGTAAAGATACTGGTCAGAAGACAGCAATGGTAAAGCACTTCTGTAGAAATAATTACTAAGGACAATCATGATTATAGAAAGATCATGATCACATGACACAATGATGATGGTGTTACCTTGGAAAAATGGATGTTAAAAGACATCTACAAGGAGACATTGAAATCAAACATGCAGGTGAAACAAGTAATTTAGAAAGCAAATGATATGCTGGCCTTCATTGTAAGAGGTTTTGAATATAATAGCAAGAAGATCTTGTTACAATTACACAGGGGTTTTGGCAAAACCACACCCAAAATATTGTGTATAGTTTTGGTTTCCTTCCTTAAATGTTAGATCTCATTGAAATGCAAGGAACACTGACACGTTACATGACTTGGATGCAGACACAATGTTTACCTTAGTGAAGGGATCTAAAACAAGAACTCACAATATTTGAATGTGGGTTAAGTCATTTGGGACTGAAATAAGGTCTCAACGGTGCTGAACCAATGGAGCTGTCCACCGCGGAAGATCAGGGATGCCAGGGCTTTGAATGTGCTTATGAGAAACTGGATAGATTGATTTCTGAACACATAAGCTATCGAGGGACATGGATTTGAGATAAATGATCAGTCATCATCATACTGACTAATGGAACAAGCTAGAAGGTATGAATTGTGTGGTCTTACATCTGTTTTCTATATTTCAATGCATAGTTAATTATCTCTGAGAAGCTCTGCAAGGTGATCCACGTACAGTCATTGCAGTTTGTCCCCAAAAGTGGTCTACACTATGCTGTCTGCAGCTTAGTGAGCAAGGTTGCAATTCTGTCTAGAACATGGAATATAGAACATAGAACACTACTGCACAGTGCTGGCCCTTCAAGCCACAATGTTGTGCTTTATAACCTAACCTATCCTTTATTCGTTATAACCTATTCTAAGATCAATGTAACCATTCTTTCCTATATAACTCTCAATTTTTTCTCTATCATCCGTGTACCTATCTAAGACTTTTTTTAAAATGTTCTCTTCTGCCACCCATGGCAGAGTGTTCCATGAACTCACCAATCTCTGTGGAAAAAAACTTGACCCTAACATCCCCCCTATACCTTCTTTCAATCACCTTAAAATTTTATTAGCCATTTCCCCTGGGAAATTTTCTTTGGCTATGCACTTGATCTATGTCTGTTATCATCTTGTACATCTCAAACAAATCACCTCCCATCCTCCATCACTCTGAAGATAAAAGCCCTAGTTTACTTAATCTTAACCTAGATTTGAGTGTGGAGCCATAGACATAGAGGACAGACATTGCTCCCAAGTTTCAACTATCTCTCTGGTACAAAGGCTGAAATATGGTAGGCATATCTAAGGATGAATGAGTCGTATGTGCTGATATGTACCATTAGCCATATAGACTTAGAGGTGCTAGTGACACACTGAGTAAGCTTACTAGCTCACAAAATTATTCTGTTTCTTCAAATCAAACATAATTCCCTGGACCTTGGGAAGGCCTGCAGATAAACAGGACCATATTGGCTGATGGCCCTTTCACAAGAAGGTGATGAATTCCCTTTCCTGAGAGTAGAAAGTGAAGTCAGTGTAGTTTCTCACCAAAAACCTGTTAGCTGTTCAAACCCAGGTTAGGGAATCAGCAGATTTGATCTGTATGAATAGTATGCAAGACAAGATTTTTTTATAAATGTGACCATAATAAACCAAACCAATACTGTCTGGCATGTTCAAACTGCACACTTCTGTGACTGCTACTGTTTAACTGTTATTTATTGGGTAGTCCACAGAATGACTGATGAACAAGCACTGCTTTTTTTGGAAAAGAAATTTCCAACATGCTTTCCAAAATAAATCCTCTGAATGACAGTAGTGATAAAATGTCGCAACAGGAGAAAATAATGTTATGGAACTTTGATATTTATGGCAGTTTTCTAAAGCTCAACAAGGGTCAGAGCAATGGAAACAATTTCATTGAGAATGCTGCCACAGTAATGTTTTATCATGAGAGTGGGCTATTGGTCAGTTGTCAGGCAATCCCCTATGTAATATGATGCTGACAATTGATAAAATGATGTAGTCCTCAGCTCTATTTGTTACTGTCTCCAAAGAGGCATGGGATCTTATCAAATTCTGGAGAATCTTTTCCTAAAGGATATTGAACTTTATCAAAAACATGACAACCAAAATATTATATATTGAGTCTGGCTGAATTGTGGTGCTGGATTTACTAGCGCTAAGCATAGATATATCCACTTATTGTTTAGAACTTCACAGAAATAAATATAACATATATTTGCAGTCTAATCTAATGGAATTCTGTTTTACTTCACTGCAATCTAATTTTCTTTCTGTTTTGGTTTGCAAAACTATAGGCACTTTGGATGCTGCTGATGCAGATTCAATACTCAGAATCAAAATCAGGCTTAATATCGCCAACATAAGTCATGGCATTTGTTAACTTTGTGGCAGCAGTACAATGCAATACATGATAAATATAGAAAAATACACACACACATGCACACATACACAGACGCACACACACACACACAATATGTATGTTAAATTGTTAAATTAATATAAATAATGCAAGAACAAAAATTTTAAAAAGTAGTAGGTATGGTTCATGGGTTCAATGTTCATTCAATATTCATTTAGAAATTGGATGGCAGAGGGAAAGAAGCTGTTCCTGAATGAGTGAGTGTGTGCCTTTAGGCTTCTGTACCTCCTTCCTGGTGGTAGTAATGAGAAGAGGGCATATCCTGGGTGGTGTGTATCCTTAATAATTGACACTGCCGTTCTGAGGCATCATTCCTAGAAGGTGTCCTGGAGAATATGGAGGCTAGTACCCATAAAGGAGCTGAGCAGTATTACAAATCTCTGTTGCTTCCTTCAATCCTGTGTAGTAGCAACCCCCCCCCCCCCCAGATACCAGATGCTGCTGTAGCCAGTCAGAGTGCTCTCCATTGTACATCTATAGAGGTTTTTGAGCATTTTAAATGGCAAACCAAATCTCCTCTAATAAAATATAGCTGCTGCTTTGCCTTCTTTATAGCTACATTGATATGAGACCAGGTTAGATTCTCAGAAATAATGGACATGCAGAAACTTGAAATTGCTCACTCTCCATTTCTGATTCCTCAATGCAGATTGGTTTGTGTTCTCTCGTTTTACCCTTTCTGAAGTCCACAATCAGCTCTTTGTCAACTGGACATTGCGTGCAATGCTTCTCAAAGACTTACCTTAGTCTGGATGAGGTGGCACCAAACACACTCAAGATGTTCATTGCATTTTAGGATGTAACAGACCACTTAAAAGACGCCTCATTCACTAAACTACACATTCAGTCCTTCCTCTGGTGGCACATCATGTCTGAAGTTAGTACATTTAGAAAATGCACTGTGGTTATGCATCTAGATTACTACCATAACACCTCCCAAATCCACAGTTACAACCACTAAGAACATGGGACACCACACTTGGGGGTACTCACACCATTTCAGGCACTGGGGATTTATTCACCATAATATACCGGTGTGTTTACAATTCCTCCTTTCTGCTATAAATGCGTCAGAATATAAGTGTGCTCTTCCTTAACTCTGCATATTCCACCTCATTCTCCCAAATGATTCATTTACGACCCATTTCATATTTCTTGGGTCCACAGATAGATTTCTCCATTGGTCCTTGAGAAGATCTTTCCATTCCTAGCTACTGCATTATTTATGATGCGCTTGTAAAAGGTTTTGTAATTCTTAATCCTCAACAGGATCATCTCACTTATTCCCTTTCCCTCCTAACATTCTTTTTAAATGTACACCTGTCCTTCTTAAATGCTACAAAATATTGAACTTGGGGTTCAGGCACTGAGGGGCAATGGATCTGTGAACTGCATCATCTGACCATGCCTGATCATTCGCTTCTCATTCTGAACATTTCACTGTTAATTTTATTCCATAGTTTTCAATAGATACATTTAATGTTGGAAATATGTATGCAATATACATCCTGACATTCTTTTCCTTCGCAAACATTCACGAAAGCAGAGGAGTGCCCCAAAGAATGAACCACAATTAAATATTAGAACCCCAAAGCTCCCCCCCATGCACAAACAGCAGCAAGGCACAACCCCACCCCCACCCCCACCAGCAAAAAAGCATCAGCAACCTCAACACGAGCACTCATGTGTGCAGCAAAGGCACAGACTTGCAGTAATCCAAAGACCAATTATTCACCCAGTAATTTGAGGTACCATCGGCTCCCTCTGTCCCTAATAAAGGAAAAAGAGGTGTCCCTGTTTCCCAGCGAAAGCGGAGACTGAACAGACATCTTGCTGATTTATGATGTTAAGAGTCTGTTCCATAGCTTTTTCTGAGCTCTGCACCAAGAGAGTTGGCCTCAAGGCTGGCTCAGGTCTCTGCACCCACAGTCTGCAACAGTTAATCCGCTATTCCCAATGTTCTGTCTTCTCCCTTGCTGCCTCAGTCAGGGGCACCGGCCTTGAATCAGCCCATCTCCAGAGCCACAAGAATCCATCACCTTGAAGGCACGCTAGTCTTCCTAGGCATGTCTTTGGGAAACCAAAAAGAGGCCAGTTGTGAGGCCCTGAGAGCGGGTCCCATTCCCCCAAAGAACTGAAGTCAGAGTGTAACTCCAGGTCAGGGTCTTTAAGATCTTTCCTTGAAAAGGGAAAAAAAGAGGTATCAAAGATAGAAATAGAACTGTTTCTGAAGATGCAAGCAAAGGAGTCACCATTTAGCGCCATCTTGACTTTTCTCTGCCTTCTGAGTCATAATTTTATTTAAAATTTTCAGAATTTTCCTTTGCCTACCTGATCGTTTTTATGTTTTCTCTTTTTGGTGTTGTGTCTTTCCTTACTCTCTTCTTGTTGTTCATAAACTTAGTGCACAGCTCCTTCATTACCTTCACATTTTCACATTTTTCCTTTTTTATGATATTCCATTGGTGATTACTTTTGGTTATTGCTGATGATGTTTTAATTAAAAATAGTTTCATGGGCTCTGAGTTTTTTAAGCAAGTAGCCACTCTTTCAAAATTATTACTTAAGGAACACATGGTCCATTTTACTTTCTGAGTTTCCAATCATGCCCTCTTAAAATAAGCCTTTCTTTGGTGTATTATTTTGATATGGTTATATCAAGAGACCAATTATCCTGCTAACCCGTATGTCTTTGGAATATAAGAGGGATCTGGAACACCCAGGGGAAACCCACATGGTAACAGGGAAAATGTACAAACAGACAATAGTATAATTGAACCTATGTCACTGGCACTGTAGTAGCACAACACTAACCACAACAATATCATGCTGCCCCCAATTATCAGAACGTACTGTGCTCCCGTCTCCATTGACTAGATGATCCCTTCCTGTTACATCTCTTTCCCAGCTCAGGTTTAATCAATTCCACCTAATCCATTAATGAATTCTCATATCTGTTATTGGTATTGGTACTGATTATTACTGCCAGATGTACCGAGAGACAGTCAAAAGCTTTTGCATGTGTACTTTGCAGTCAGATCATGTCATAGCTACATATATCAAGGTAGTAAGAAGATAAACAGAACACAGAATATAGTGTTATGGCAACAGAGAAAAACAACAGATTGTCAGGGAGGTTTGTGCATTCCATGGTAATTCCAGTCACTTAATCCCTTTATTTAATGTTTTTGGTCGATGAATCATAGAGGAGTTGAAATCCTGAATTATTACCATTCTGCTTGCTACTTGTTTCCTCAGACTGTTTGCATATTCTTTCTTCCACCTTCCATCCTTTACAATGATATCTATAGGTTACAGTTAATACTATGATTAATCCTTTCTTAACAATCTCTACAGTGTCCTTATTGGTGTTGGCTGATGCTTAGTTGGTAGGGTCCTGCTTCTGATCAAAATCAACAAGGATTCAATTTGCTCTCTATTGATGTGAGTATAATCACTTCTTCTTGCTTTATCCTATTAGCTCTCTTACCCATTTCCATTCTTGCACTTTATTTTGCTGTCTGTTCTCATGGTTTAATCTCTTAAACAGATCTAAATGAAGTCTACAGAAACAAGCAGCTTCCTGCCTCCATTGCAATTTGATGAAGCATATTCTCTTCAAGTTAGTGGCCAATTTTTCCCAATGTTAATTTGAGCTGTGAATGGCTCCTCTAAGGGTCTGCAACATCTAAGGTTTATATCAACAAAGTCTGATGACCTGCTTCAGAAGGTAAAACGTTGATATTTATTCTGAACTGAACTCTTCAGTGTAACTTGTGTTACAACTTTGTTGCCAAGATCAAAGAGTTTTGTGAATCTAATAGGTATTGCTTGGTAGAGTAAAGAATAATTAGCTATTTAATAAAAGATGGAAACTACAGTATCATTTGTTATTTCTCTGAAGGAATATGTCAGTCTTGGCTTCCCAATATTGCATCTCAAAGGATTGAAATGAAAACTGAAAGTCTCCAGAAAATATAGGACATTTAGAAAACCATTTGTGTTATGTTGAACTTTGATAATAATTTACTTTGAACTAGGAATTTCTGAGAAAATACAGCTCAAAAATGAATATATGGCCCAATTACCTTTGGCAGGGTTTGGCTTCATGAATTTTATTGAGAACACCTCAGTTACATACATGAATGAGAGAGGTCTGGATGCAAGTAGATGGGACTAGCCAGAAAATCATACTGGCACAGACTAAATGGGCCAAAGGGCCTGTTTCTGTGCATTGGTACTCTATGACTCTGTAAGTAACTTGGGATGTTTGACCTTATAACAGGCACTAATATGTTGGTGCTGATTGCTGTGAGCTGCTATACTCCCATTTACATTCCCTTTTCCCACATCATTTGAGGTAGTTCTTGTTCCAATTGCACTTCAAGCAGCATGCTATCTCCTTTATTTCCATGGGAATAGTTTGGCTTTGATTCAATAACTATAGTGAGGAAATAGACTGGCCCCCAGGTATATGAGGGACAAACTATTTTCACCCTCTTAGTTTATTGGTTTAGCTATTCCTAATATTATACAGCACTGGAGTAAACGTATTAATTTATCTCAATAGATTTATATTGTTAAACCATATGACAATAAGGCATAGGAGAAGAATTTTGCCATTTGGGCTGCTCCACCATTCCATGATGGTTGAGCTATTATCATTCTCAATCACATTCTCCTGCCTTCTCTCTGTAACCTTTAACATCCTGAATAATCAAGAATCTATCAACCTTCCCTTTAAATATACCTACTGACTTAGCATTGCCAGTCATCTATGCCAAGGAATTCCACAAATTCACTACCCTCTGAGTAAAGAACTTCTTCCTCATCTCTGTTCTAAATGGACCTCTCTCTATTCTGAGGATGTGCTTCTTGTCCTAAATTCCCCCTTCCTACAGGAAACATTTTCTCCACACCATCTCTATTTAGTCCTTTCAATATTCAATAGATTTCAATAAGATCCCCTTCATTCTTCTAAATTCCAGTGAGTACAGGACTCACACCATCAAAACACTCCTCACATGTTAACCCTTTTATTCCTGGAATCATTCTCTAAACCCACTCCTGTACCAGCACATCTTTTCCTAGATAATGAGCCTAGAGAGGCTCTCAATACTTGAAGTGCAGTCTGACCAATGCCTTAATGCTCAGCATTACATCATTTTTCTTATCCCCTCAAAACAAATGTTAAATTTACATTTTTCTTCCTTACTACTGATTATACCTGCAAGGTAACCTTTAGCAAATCTTGCACAACGATCCCAAGTCCCTTTGCACCTCTAATTTTTGAATTTTCTTCCTGTTTTGAAAATAGATGTCTACACCTTTATTCTTTCTATCAAAGTACATCACCACACACTTCCTTACACAATATTCCATCTGTTATTTTTTTTTGTATATTCTCCCAATCTGTTGAAGTCCTTCTGCAGACTCTCTGCTATCTGTCCCTTCACCAGTCTTCATCTTGTCTCATACTTGGCCACAATCCATCAACTCCATCATCCAAACCATTGGCATATAACATAAAACAAAACAGTCCCAACACTGACCACTGCACAACACTGCTAATCACTGGCAGCCAACAGAAAAAGCCCCCTTTATTGCCACTCTTTGCCTCCTGCCAGTCAACCAATCTTCTATCCATGCTGGTTGGTATCTTTCTTGTAATATCATAGACTCTTATCTTGTTAAGCAGCCTTATGTGTGCCACTTTGTGAAAAGCCTTCTGAAAATCCAAGTAAACAACATCCACTGACTCTCCTTTATCTGTACTGCCTGTTATTTACTCAAATAATTCCAATAGATTTGTTAGACAAGCTATCCCTTTGAGGAAGTCATGCTGACTTTGTTCTATTTTATCACATGTTTCTGTGTACCTCAAAATCTGATCTTTAACAATGGACTTCAAAATTTTCCTAACCACTGACGTCAGACTGACGGCTGGCAAATAATTTCTTTTTTTTCTGCCTCCCTCCCTTCTTAAAGAGTGGAGTGACATTTTCAATTTTTCTGTCCTCTGGCACCATGCCAAAATCTAGTGATTCTTGAAAGATCATTACTAATGCCTCCACAATCTCTTCAGCTACTTTTTTTTTCAGAATCTTGGGATGTAGTCCATATTTTCTAGGTGACTTATCTACCTTCAGACCTTTCAGCTTCCCATGCACCTTCTCCTTAGAAATAGCAATTCCAATCACTTCTGCCTTCTGATACTCTTGAATTTCTGGAATACTGGTAATGTCTTCCACAGTGGAGACTGACACAAAGTACTTAATATGTTTGTTTTTCACTTCTTTATCCTCATTACTACATGTGCAATGTCATTTTCCAGCAGTCCGACATCCACTATCACCACTTTTACTCTTTATCTATCTGAGAAACCTTTTGGTATCCTCTTTGATATTATTGGCTACCTTGCCTCCTTCATGATTTCAAACAACTATGTCCCATTTATATCCCATTATGACAAAAATTAATTTATTGTCTTTCTTGTGTGAGTGATTAAGCTGAATGTTTGGTTTGCTGCTTCCCATTCTTTGAAGCAAATAATTGATGGATGGGCACTTTTCTGTGTCTTGGACCCAATCATGAGGCAGTTTCTGATAGCTTGTAGATAAATTAAGTAACTGCTATGAGGAGATTTGAACTCTGATCTCTGGATTATTAGAACATGCTTCTGGATTACTAGTACTGCTTTGTCGATTAACATTTTGCTGAACCTGCTCCACATACTTTCAGAGGATGTAATTGCTTCATCAAGATCTCATGTAATGTGAGCTGTGATGGATGGATGCCCACTCACAGGCAGAGAGCACTTTTTCACTCCCCACGAATCGGCACTGAAAATAAACCACAGCAACATTTTAACAGAAATGAAATTCCATGGAATATCTGAAAGAATGAGAATTAAAGGACTACAGAAATTTTCATAAGAGATGTTCCAAATTCCAATGATAAAAATAAAAATGGCCTCTATTATACAAAATAGAAATTAAGATGAGGTTTCTCATAAACTCAAGAGATTGTTGGAAATCCAGACACAAAATGTCGGGGAAATTAAACAGGTCAAGCATCATTTATGGAAAGGAATAAAGAGTCAATGTGTTGGGTTTCAGGTCTGGAAAGGAAGGGGGAAGAAGTACAAGCTACAAGGTGAAAGGTGAAACCAAGTGGGTGGGGGAGGTGGGATGAAGTGAGAAGGTGGAAAAGATAAAGAGCTGAAGAAGACAAATTGTGCGAGGAGAGGAGAATGGTCTATGGGAGAAAGGGAAGGAGGAGGGGCACCAAGGGGAGAGGAGAGTGGACTAAGGGAGAAAGGGAATGAGGAGTGGCACCAAGAGGAGAGGAGCGTGGACTATGGGAGAAAGGGAAGGAGGAGGGGCACCAAGGGGAGAGGAGAGTGGACTATGGGAGAAATGGATAGGCAGGTGAGCAGAGGAGAATGGGATAAGAGGGGAGCCAGAGTGATGAATCATAAGTGAGGTTTCTCCTATGCCTTTGATTATGCTACTTCTCACCCAAATTCATCTAAGCCAATCAACTCTTCTTTCTGTTCTTTTTTATTTGATAAACTTATTATAATTGTTAGATACTCTTTGACAGTATCAATAGGCTCACCTCAGCAACTCAATGCAATAGTGATTTACCTGTTCTAACTAAACTCCAGAATCCCCTTTTATATTATTGGTGGACATCTTGCAGAATATCGATAGCCTTTGGCTTTGGTTTCACTGCATGTAAATGTGGAACAACCAAAGAACTGTAACTTGTTAATGCATTCAAAATAATTCCTTAATTAGTACAAATGTGAATAACACAAATGTTGAGTCCATGAGGGTAATGCAAATCTCTTTAACTTCAGCTTAGCATCAGAAGATCAATTGAAATATAGTTTCTGTTTAAGGCTATTAAAAAGAGATATTTTGCATTTCATCATAGTGCAAAAAACATCTTTGATAGATCTCTTTTCCTGCACTGTAACACATTCTGAACCTTTATCTTAGGGACGATGAACCAAAAATGCATAATTAATAAGGACACACACAAAATGCTGGTGGAACACAGCAGGCCAGGGAGCATCTATAGGGAAAAGCACTGTCGACGTTTCGGGCCGAGACCCTTCGTCAGGACTAAGGAAGAATGTCACTATAGATTCCAACAAAAACAGAAAACAGGCTATATACTGTATACAATGACTTGTTCCTGACTCAAAATCAGCAATAGTTGTTCTCCTGTGTATGCCACCAAAATAAAGTATTTATTCTTCTCTTTGTTCATAAAAGCATATAATTTCACCATGAGCTAACAGAGTTTGAGCACTTACTGCTAAATCCATCCTCTTAAAATTGATGTTTTTGTAGAGTAAGATGGTTTTTGTCCGATCAGTTGGTTTCACTCAGCCAACACTGTGGTGATAAGTTTTTTTTTATATAATTCCTGCTAATCACAAAACAATAAATATGCAAGAATTCCAATACTTGCAACATGTTGGAGGGATTGAACATGTCAGGCAGCATCTGATGTTCTGATGAAGAGCCTTGGTGAAATGTTGACTGTTCATTTTCCTCCATAGATGCTGCCTGACCTGCTGAGTTTCTCCATCATTGTGTGTTTGTGTGTGTGTGTGTGTGTGTTCATCCAGATTTCTAGAATCTGTAGAATCTTGTACTTTGAATGTCTTTACCTTTGGTTAGAAATGACATCGAGAAATTAAATTTATGAAGAGTCAGTAACAGTAATCGTAGAATATCATTATATTAATAGGATTTTTAAAATTATGATCCCCCATTCGCCCAGTATGATGAATAACAACAAGGCTGTTTGCTGCATCCAGTGCTTATTAATATTGAAGTCTATTTTCTTCCTTTGAAATATAGTGTAGCAGAAGCGTGCTTGTAAGCAATATTTGACAATGTGGTTATCTAGTAAAATGTATATTATTCCAAAAATAAAGTATATGAAAATATAGTTTGTTTATATATGGAGTATTGTATTGTTGCTGAATGAAATTTTATCAATTCTCAAAGACTAATCCAATTTTATTATTTCATAGCTGTTATTCTCAATGTTAGTACTTCTACCACACTCTTCAATTCTATTGTTTTGATTTTAGATTTATATATCACAGAAATTTATCATACCACATAAATCATTGCATAACTATCCCTGCTTCAGGACTAAAGAAAGCTAATTGCTGTTGATCTCAGCAGGCAACTTATTGTGGTCTTGTGCCTGTTTATGTGATTAGACAACACTTTTATTGAATGCATTTACTTGTAGACTTGTGAACATCCAGAACTGCAAAAGGAAATGAATCTGATTATAGTGATAAAATCAGAAGCTTGATGGGAGTTAAATTGTGTTTTTTTTTAAATGAATCAGAATCAGAATCAGGTTCATTATCACTGGCATATAAGGTCATAGGACCATAATACTGATGCACCATCAATAACTCTCTCTGAGACGTGAAGGCGAGATATCAGCTTTTATTGACTGGAAGAAAGAACAAGCAGTGGTTGACCACCATACTATATCCTGGAGACTGAGAGGCCGGACTCAGGCCTCGATCGCCTTTATACAGGGGTCTGTGGGAGGAGTCACAGGAACAGTCAGCAGGGGAGCGTGTCCAGACAGGTATATGTAGTTCACCACAAATACATAGAAGTTAAATTAGGCTATTCATCCTACCAAGTCTGCTCTACCATTATGTCATGGTTGATTTATTATCTCTCTCAACTCCATTCTCCTGCCTTCTCCCTGTAAGCCTTCACACCCTGAAGAACCTATCAACCTTTGCTTTAAATATACTCAATGACTTTGCCCCTACAGTCACCCATGGCAGTGAATTCCACAGATTCATCACCCTTTGGCAAAAGAAATTTCTCTTCGTTTCTGTTCTAGATGGATGTCCCTCTAATCTAGGGTTGTGCCTTTTGGTCTTAGACTCACCTGCTCTGGAAAACATTCTTTCCACATCCACTCAATCTATGCCTTTCAATATTTAATATGTTTCAATGAGACCCCCCTTCATTCCTGAATTAATTCCCCTTTTGCACTCATATTGCCTCAGTAGATGAGCCCTCCAGTATGTCCTTTCTGTTTACTGTCGTGACTCCCTAATGAGTAATACTATCCTACCCCCTTTAGTACCTTCCCCTCTTTTATATCTGAAACAATGCAAACCCAGAATATTGAGCTGCCAGTCCTACGTCTCCTGCAACCAAGTCTCACTAAAGGATACAACGTTATAATTCCACATGCTGATTCATGCTGAAATTCACTTGCCTTGCCTAAAATACTCCTTGCATTGAAATGGATGCATCTCAGAACATTAGCCTCATCATGCTCATCAACCTCTTGATTTCTGACTTTGCTTGTAAGCTTAACATCTACCTCCCCACAGGCACTCCACTTGCTGCCCTGCCATTCTAGTTCCCTCCCACCTGCAAATCTAGTTTAACCCCCCACCCCCCCCCCCCCCCACTCACAGCAGCACTAGCAAACTTTTGCACTGGGTAATTAGTTCCTTTCCAGTTCAGGTACAAACCATCCTTTCTGTACAGGTACTGCCTGCCCTGAAGAGAGCACAGTGATCAAAAAATCTAAGGCTTCCCCTCCTGCATTATCTCCTTTGCCTCATGTTAAACTACACTATCTTTCTCCCTTGTCCACTATCACATGGCATTGCTAGAAATTCAGAGTCATGAAACTTGTTGTTTTGCGGCAGCAGTACATTGCAATGCATAATATTTAAAAAAACTATAAATTACAATAATCATATATATTTTAAAATTAAATTAAATAAGTAGTGCAAAAAGAGAGGAAAACAGTGATGTACTGTTCACGGATTCACTGTCCATTCATAAATCTGATTGAGGGGCAAGAAGCTGAGTGTGTGTTTCAGGTTTCTGTACCGCATCCTTGATCATAGCAGTTAGAAGAGGGCATGCCTTTTGTGACAGGGATTTTTAATGCTAGATGCCATCTTTTTGAGGCATTGCCTTTTGAAGTTGTCCTGGAGGCTGGGGAGATTAGTGTTCATGATGGAGCTGGCTGAGTTTACAAATTTCTGCAGCTTTTTCTGATCCTATGCAGTGGACCCTTCATACCAGATGCTGATGCAACCACTTAGAATGCTGTCCATGGCACATCAATAGAAATTTGAGAGTGTCATTGGACATTCCAGCTCATCACAAGCTCCTAATGAAATAGAG
This sequence comes from Hypanus sabinus, assembly GCF_030144855.1. Classification (NCBI taxonomy): domain Eukaryota; kingdom Metazoa; phylum Chordata; class Chondrichthyes; order Myliobatiformes; family Dasyatidae; genus Hypanus; species Hypanus sabinus. Next base: position 151,256,789 of record NC_082707.1, on the reverse strand, counting down.
TCACTGTCATTTTATTTTTATTTTGAAATGTTTTATTTTTAGTTTAGCAATGATTTAAATAATTTATGGAACAAAATACTAAGTTAACCTTTAAGGAGTTCTGTACTTGTATTCCCAAGTACCTTTGTACTTCTGATGACCATATACTTCCCTACACAGTATTCCATCTCCAGTAACACATACAAAATGCGGGAGGAACTCAGCAGGACAGAATACACTTCTTGACCATCTGCCCCTTCTTTACTCATTCTCTTAATCTATCCAAGACTTTCTGAGAATTCTTGCTTCGTTGTCCTACCTCCTCCTCCAGAAATGAAAGGGTTAACATATGAGGAGTGTTTGATGGCTCTAGGACTGTACTCACTTGACCCTAGAAGGATGAGGGAGTGATCTCATGAAACCTACTGAATATGGAAAGGTGTGGAAAGAGTGGGCTTGCAGAGGTTATAGGATATTTCAATAGAGAGGGAGTCTGGGACCAGAGAGCACCGCCGCAGAATAGAAGGTTGTCCCTTTAGAACAGTGATTAGGAGGAATTTTGTTAGCCAGAGGGTGGTGAATCTTTGAAATCTATTGCTACAGACACCTGTGGAGGTTACGTCATTGGGTATATTTAAGGAGGAGTTTGATAGGTTCTTGATGAGTAAGGATGCCAAAAGTTATGGAGAGAAGGCAGCAGAATGGGTTGAGAGAGAAAATAAATCAGCCATCTTGAATGGCACAGCAGACTCAATAGACTGAAGGAACAGAATTAGGTCATATGGTCTTAAGGTCTTACAAAATGGCTATGCTGTCAGATATCAATTATAAGTTCCTTAAAGTACTTACCAAAAATATAGCAATAGATAGCTTTTCTTGGAACAATTATACTATACTTAAACCTTTATTACACACTTTATGACCAAGAAAGAATGATATGAATTGATGAGAACTTTTATTAAATTACCAAACCATTTTATTGTTTAACATTACTGAAATATTAAAGTGCTCTTAAATATCTTCTGCTGAGTCTGTGTTTCTGAAAGGAACAAGCTTTAAGCACAACTTAAACTTTCAGTCAACTAACTCCAGGTGCAGAGAATAAAATATCCAGCATCCATAAAAATTCCTTTCTTTGGAAATAAGATATTAAATTAATAAATATTTTATATCCTATTATGTTAGCAATCTTCACTTGACTCTTCTTCACTTAATCAGTTGTATCTCCCATTGGCCCTGACTTTACAGAGATGGGTCTGCTGACCATGCTCACACACTTTGTTCTCCATTCCTCCAAACCTATTTTACAGATATGGGACTGCTGCCCATACTCACAGACTTTAACCTCCACACCTTCAAACCTAATTTAGCCAGAACCAGAAAGCTGATCATGCTTGTTCAGATATTTTCAGAGTCATGTAGTAAAGCTTAAAATTACATACCAGAGAAAGGTTAAATGGACAAAGTAATCACCTACAATATAAACACTTTGACAGGTGGCTATGCCTTGCCTTACCAGTAGATCAAATCAGCTAAGAACCTTAAATAATGCTGAATGGCTTTGACATAATAGGTCTATTGAATGATCCCATAGTGCGATAAGATGGACTCTTGACTTCATAATCTACCTCATTATGGCTTTGTGTATTACTGTCTGACAGAACTGTACTTTCTCTGTAATTCTCACACTTCGTTATGCATTCCCTGGTGCTACATCAATGCACTGCTGTAATGAAATGATCCCTATGGATGGCATGCAAAACAATATTTTTCATTGTGCATCAATACATGTGGTAATAATAAGCCAATTTACTAAAATAATAAGCAAAACTTAACTGAAAAAGAACTCAGTTGATCAAAAACTTAAAAACAAAATACTTAATGGAGAATGTTACTTCCTTCATTTTCCCATTTTCTTCTCCACTTTCTTTGAATGGCCTAGATAGATTTGACATGGAGATGATGTTTTCAGCAGAGGGAGAGACTAGAACCAAAGGGTACAGTCTTGGAATAGAAGTATGTCACTTTAAAACAGAGATGAAAAGTAATTCCTTTAGTCAGAGAGTGGGGAATCTGTGGAATCCATTGCCAAAGATGACTGTAGAGGCAAAGTCATTAGAAATATTGAAAGCAGATGTTGATTAGTAAAGGTGTCAAAAGTTATGGGGAGAAGGCAGAAGAATGGGGTTGAAAGGGAAAATAAATCAGACATGATTGAATGGCTAAGTAAACTCAATAGGCCAAATGGCTTGGTTCTGCTCCAGTGTTTTATATTTCTATTCCTTTTTGATTGACTGTGCTCATGTTTCTCCTTATGCATTCTGCTTGATGGAGAATGCACAGTAAACTGGGGATTTCCACATTCATGCAGGAATGCTGAATTGCTTCAATTTCCCAGTATCAGAAGATTCATGTTTTATAAGTATATCCTGCACTTTTCGATTAAATGTCATTGCTACAAAGTCAGGAGATTATCAGATTCAGATTCTAATCAAAATCATATTCATACGTGAGCTCCATTTCTGACTTTCTTCAGGAACATAGAAATCTAACCCTGCATTACAATGTGCCAGACATCATATTAAAATATATTCAGTTTCATTCCACTTTGCATGATGTGAGTGCATCACAAATTACTTAGCAGTTAATAATGGCCTCCTTGAAATGTTGTCTTTGCTCTAAAATGGGATCTGCAGCACAGCAAGCTCCCTTACAGAGAAACCAAAGAAACATGAAAATAATCCCAATAAATTAATGACTTGGAAAAATGCCATGCAGCCCATGTGTCTGTCCTGGTTAAACAAGAACTGCCCAACTATCCTTCCTCTGCTAAGTCCATAACCATGGCTCTTCAAATACATACCAAACTGCTTTTTAAATATGACAATGGCTTCTCTCTGACAGTCAGTTGAGACCACTACAACATTATGAGTAAAAATAATTCCTCATCTCCCCTCTAATCCTTCTGCCATTTACTATAAAACCATTACCCTTGTATTTTGATTCTACTGTATGCTGAGAGAAAATAGCTTCTTCCTATTTACTGTATTTGGGCCTCTCATACTTTTTCAACACCATTAAAGTTTCACTTTAGCTTCTATTTTCCAAATAATACACTCTCACTTACCCAATATTTTATACTTAACTAAAATGTCACAGTCCAGGCTTCTCCTTTGTCAAGCTTTTCTGTACACTTCTAGTGAGACAATATTTTTGTGATGCGGTGACCAGGGATGTGGCCAATGCAATGTTTTGTATTGTATTATCATAATTTCTCTATCCTTATGCTTTATGCCTTGGCTAATTAAGGGGAAAAAAGGTTAGTATACCTCTTTTATCATGTATCCGATCTCCCATATGTTTAAGAATTTGTGAACAAACAATTTAAGATCCCTCTGATTGGCCACATATCTGTCCCTGCTTTGAAAATTCCCTCACTTTGATGCTCCTTCCACACTGTTTTCTGGATTAAATTATATTTGTCACTATTCTGCTCAGTCATCTGAGATTGATTCAAGTATCTATTATCCATGAATTTTTGCCACATAGCTTATATTTCATCAATTTAGAAACAGCATGCTAAAAACAAGAACCGCATTCACATTTTTTGCGATTGGGTAATGAACATTCTACTCTTATGTATGTGGACTTTCCATTCATGGATCCACTGTAGTAACTTCTGGTGCTTTGGCTTACTCTAATTGTGTCGCACTCATGGTAATAACATTTTGGATTTTGCTCTCTATACATATATGGTGAAGACTTCATATATAGCACTCTAGTAATTCACTATGAGTTTCTAGATAATGAGAGAGTCTCTATTGATCTCAACAGATATAATGTTTACTCCACTGATTGCTTGCTCAAAGAGTTCAGTCACTTTGTATTCATGATATCTAGTGCAATGAATTTCTACACATTAGATTCCCAGACAGAAGAAGTTCTGGACAATGATAGCCTACATGTAGATTTCTTTTCACATTATTTTTCTGCACCTGGAATTCTCTCTGTATGAAAACATTCTGCACTTGGGCTTCTCTGTGCATTGTTTTCCTACATGTGGTTGAAATGCAACTGTTTAGTACCTTCTAAATCCAAATCCTTCGACAACTGCAAAAGCAACTGCACAGATTAAATGATTTGTGCAAATATAATTCCCAGCAGAAAACTATAACATGCTAGAGTGAATCTCTATGAATCACTTTTTGGTTCTCAAATTGAATATGTCAGCCTTGCCTCAGTAGGCACATCTTTGCCTTTGAATTGGAAGGTTATGGATTCAAGTTCTTCTTCAAAAGCTTGCATGTAAGATTGAAGCTAGCTCATCCATGTTGTATGGAGGGAATCCTGCACAGTTAGTCATTGGATGATACATTACACTGATGCTCCTGTCTTTCTTTCAAAGTTCAAAGTAAATTTATTATCAAAGTACATATATGTCACCAGATACAAAACTGAGATTCATTTTCTTGTGGGCATACTCAATAAATCCATAATCGAGTAACAACCATAATAGAATCAATGAAAGACTGCTCCAACTTGAGCATTCAACCAGTGTGCAAATGCACAAAGAACTCTCCAAATATAAAAAAATTAAATAACAATAATAATAAATATATACAGAATAAATATTGAGAACATGAGATGCAGAGTCTTGAAAGTAAGTCTATAGGTTGTGGGAACATTTCAATAATAGGGCAAGTGAAATTGAGAGGTTATCCTCTTTGGTTTAAGAGCCTGATAGATGAGGGTTAATAACTGTTCCTGAACCATTCAAAAGGCCTGGAAAGTCCTGTTCTAGAATTTCTCCAACATTTGAAAAGGTACATTAAATAGTTTTTGCATGCTGGTCAGGGCAAATCTGCTACTAAAGAAAAAGGGACATGTCACATGTACTTGTTTGATGTTATGGTGTTCACCGAGCTTGACAATTAGCTTGCAAATGTTTCACAACCAGTCAAGGTAGCATCCTTGGTGCATAGTTGTTGGTGTTTCTCTCTGGGAGAGCTCACATTTATACAGCCCCACCTTTCACTTGGCTTGGTCCTGATCAGCCACCCCTTCAGTTGGCCTTTCATTTTGATCGGCTCACATTTCTTTGACTCTTAGAAGTTTGTAGATGGTGTCAATTTTGATATGTTTGTTTACAGAGTTATCAGAGCAGTACTACACTTCCAAAAATTCTTGTGCCTGCCTTGTGCTTGCCTGAACCAGAACCTCCATGCTGTCCCAGTTAAAGTGGTGTCCTTCTTGGTCTTTATGTACTGAGATCAGCGACAATGAATTGTGCATCAAGTCCACCATTTTGTGTTTCTGTAAATTAGTTGAGAGTTTATGTCCTGCATAAATGTCTTGGTACGATCTCCCCAAATGATCCTGTAAACCACAATGCTTTTTCGTTGGTTGTCTTTATCAGTAGCTTGGTTCTTGCCGGAAGATTCCTTAAAGTTGCTGTTTGGTTTGTGTGCTATTATGATGCCATGAGGTTCGAGTTGTCGAGTTATCATTTTTGATATATTCTTGATGTAGGACAAGGTTGCATTGAAATGGCAGCTCGACTGCTCGAACCACAGAAGCAATGAGGTGTACCGGATCACCTGTGGAGACTGCTACAAGAACTATGTAGGCCAGACAGGATATAACTCTCAACTCGTTTACAGAAACGCAAATTGGACACCATGGAGGTTCTGATGCAGACAAACATGAGGCAGACATAAGAAATTTTAGAAGAATGGCTCTCTTCTATTAAATCCATAAGCAAACATCAAAATCGATACCATCTATGAACTCCTAAGAGCCAAAGGAAAAGGAGCCAATAAAATACAAAGGTCAACCTTAGGCTAGACATTCAGGAGTGAGATAAATGAACGGAGGGGTATATAAATGCAAGCAGTCCCAGAGAGAAACACCAACAACTGTGCACTGAGGATGTCACCTTGACCGCTAATTAAATGTCTGCTGGCTAATTGCCAAGCTCGGTGAACACTCCAGCATCAAACGCCTCAACAACAGCTACCAATACTCACCACTATTTCACATGTACATCAAAACATCGATGTTTCACCATGCTTCCAGTGCCAACATAATAAGATACAAAAGCATCTGAGAATGAGTGAATTGTGCATTAAAGAAGTTTTTGCACACTTAATTGTCTTTTCTCCATGATTTCCACCAATGGAAACTGATTAGTTCTGACCTTGGATCATGTGGAGCGAATCTAAGTGGAAAGACCAGGAGTTCCTTTGGTCACGGAGGGAAAAAGTAGATCTGGGAAAATATAGATCATGTTAAGACAATTTGAAGCCCAAATATAGCTGCGGTAGTGAAGAACTGTAGCTTTGATCAGTTAGAGTGAGGGGCCGGATTAGAGGAGTGGCATTGTGACTGCATTTAGGGGGTAAAATACAGAGCCCTCAAGAGGCAGGTTTCTAATTTAAAGACTATCTTCCTAAAGAAGATTTGTACCAACAGATCCCTCAAGGTGTTAACTACTCTGGAAAATACCCTTTAACTGCCATTATAGCAGGCTTCAACTGGGTTTAAAGCGCCTCACATTGGCTCTGATCATCTTTATACCACTCACCTATGGAGCAAAAATGTGGAAGTAGTACCCAGACTTCAGGTGGATGCTGCTCGAGACACTGAACATGTCAAATCACCTCAGTGAGGAAGGAAAATCAATATTAATGTAAACAATTTGATAAACAGAATTTTGCTTTCAAAGTATTTTAACAAAAATGTATCACTTAATACACATAATTAACACTGTGTGGTTCGATATCTAAACCTCTGTGTAATAATCCATAGGAGAGTCAGGGAGTCTTCCTCAAAGGGTGGCAGACGTAAATTCCTTTCCTATTTTTGACTTCATATTGAAGATACAAGTTCAAAAACTGTTTGATGTTATTTCCTGTACACGAGCATAAGGGAGAAGTAAATAATTCAAAGTTCAAAGTAAATTTATTATCAAAGTACATATAAATCACCATATACAATCCTAAGATTTGTTTTCTTGTGGGGATACACAGTAAGTCCAAGAAACACAAGAGAATCAATAGAATTGTTATCTGGACATGATGTAGCCCAATAACACAAAAGATAAAGACTACAATAATTACTATTATTATTATACACAATAAATATAAATACATAAAATAGCTTATATACATTGATTGTATGTGCATGAAGTGATGCTAGAGTCTGTACCTAAGGCAACTGACAGGAAATAATAAAATTGTGGTGGTTGAGGGTGTGGTGACAGGGTACAGATGTTGATCAGCCTTACTTCTTGGGGAAAGTATCTGTTTTTGAGTCTGGTAGTCCTGGCATGGATGCTACTTAGCCTCCTCCCTGGTGGGAGTGGGACAACGATCCACTAGCAGGTTGAGTGGGATCCTTCATGATGTTACTGGTCCTTTTCTGTCACATTTTACAGGCTGGTTTCTGCCTGTTGTAGAACCTCCCTCTCTGCTGCAGTGCAGTTTCCATGCAAAGCAGAGATGATGTTTGTTAGGATGCTCTCTACAGAGCATCTATAAAATAACTTTAATATAGATGTACATAATCTAACTCGCTTCAGCCTCCTCAGAATGTAAAGGCATTTTTGAGCTGTCTTGACTGTGCAGGATGTGTTCAGGGAGCAGGAGAGGTTGTGTGAGATATACACTCTCAGGAGTATGAAGCTGTGCTGCTGATATAAAGGGAGGTGTGAGATCTCCTGACATCAATAACCAGCTCCTTTGTATTGCTGACATTAAGGAAGATGTTATTTGTCTGATACCAGGCCTTGAGCTCTTCCACCTCTTCCCTGTAAGCTCTCTATTCATTGCCGGCAACGGGACCTTCCACCCTCATGTCATTAGCGAACTTGACAATGTGATTACCCGGGTGTTTGGCTGTGCTGTCATGTGTGAGCAGAGTGTACAGCAACAGGCTCAGCACACAGCCCCAGGGGCACCTGTTTTGAAGATGATGGGAAGGGAGGAGTGGTTGTGCATTCTGACCGCTCTGTTTGTTCGGAAGTCCAACATCCAGTAAGACAGTGGTCTTGAACAAACTTGAATGGTTGAGTGGCCTATTCCTGACTTACATTTTCTTGTATGGTCTCCAGTGTTCATTTCCAATGCAGGAAGATTAATGCTCAATGAATTTAGAAGATATTGGCAGAATAAAGATGTGTCTGCTGGATGATAAGTGACTTTCCACACACTCTGTATATGAAGATTTTCACCCCTCTCCATTCCTTAGAGTACTAACAGATGACATGCATACTGCATAAAAGATTGATAAGCAAGACTGTGAAAGCAGTCCAAAGGAATCCTGAGCAATAATGTCCTTTGGGAATAATGATCACTTTCAGAGATGAAGCTTGCAAACTTTTTCAGCTGAAGTCCTGAAAAGCCAAGATAAATGGAAGACTTTCTTTTTTTTTAAGTCACAATGAAGGAAGCATTTTATGGTGACAATCAATATTTTTTGACAAACTCCTATTTCTTTCATCATATTAATAAAAATATGATTCCTTATCAAGTTAAAAAAATTATATTTTTGGTTAGAACTTGATTGTATTGTATCACATAGAAACACTACAGCTCTTTAAAATCATAATAATATTGTAATAATTAGAAGGAGCCACAGAGTATATTTATTAATTTATAATGCTGTTATCTAATTACTAACCAAATTTGGTGAGGTACTTTCAATTTATAACCAAGATACCAGCACAATAGTTAATATTTTTCTTCATGTATTACCTGCCAATGACTTCTCTTGTATAGGTGATTGAATAGATCTATCTCGCCCTATCCTACACCATTCCACTTTTTAATTGTAGAACACAGAACATAGAACAGTACGGGATAGGAATAGGCTTTTTGGTCCACAATGTTATGCCAGATTAATAAACTTAGTAATCAAGTGCCCAAGTAAACTACTCCTTTTTGCCAATACAATGTCCCATAACCGTTCTTCAGCAGAGAGTAGTGCGGACAGCCCAGCACATTTGCAATTATGAACTTCCCATGATTCAGGACATTTACAAAGACAGGTGTTTTAAAAGGGCCCAAAGGATCAGTGGGGACCCAAGTCACCCCAACCACAATCTATTCCAGCTGCTACCATTTGGGAAACAGTACCGCAGCATAAAGCCAGGACCAACAGTCTCCGGGACAGCTTCACCCACCTGACCATCAGACTGACGAACTCACGCTGATTTGAGTGCATTCCTGTGTTACATTGACTGTGCTATTTATTATAAATTACTATGATTACACATTGCACATTTAGACAGCAACATAACATGAAGATTTTTACTTTTCATTTATGTGAAGGATGTAGGAAATAAAGTCAATTCATTTCAATTCAGTATCCAGTGAAACTGCATGTCCTGATGTTAGAGATGCCTAGTACCAAGATGCTGACTTAGCCTCAAGTGGCAATTTGCTGCTCTCAAAGGCTTTTAAACTGCTTTCTCTTATGATCAGAAACATACCCAAATACATTGTGCCAATGATCTAAACTGTTAAAAAAAGATTTTTAAAACTTATAAAATAATAAATTCACTGGAATAGTCCTTCAACTGCTATTAGTTAATTGAAAATGTTTTAACAATATAAAAGTAAAAACAAAACATACCTGCATGTAAAATTTCAATTGGGAACAATATTGTTTATTTATGCCAGCCGTTGGCACAAAGCTGAGAATCACATGCAATGTGCATGTGGTGCCCCCATCCAGGACACTTGTGCACAGCTCCTGAGATGGTGCAGCAGGTCAGAAGCACCAATGTCTGAGCTCCAGCTTATCTCTGATTTCTATATTGTATAAAATGATGTTGCACCTAGTCCAATTTTCTTTGTGGAATCACCAATTGAACTGCAGCATCATTGAGTGTATTGTGTTAGCTGTGCAACGTAAGGAGGCATGAACTTCACTAAAAGTGAAACTTATTGACCTGGATTTTCATTTGATTGTATTGACTCCTCCATGCAATTTGGAATGAATTGCATGGAGGAGTCAACACCATCAGCAAAAGATCACTTGCAAGTCCAGCTCTAAGTTTCACATCACACGGATTTATAAATATTGGATCTGAATCCTGGAACTCTACATTCAATATCAATGTTCAACTACCTTCACTAGAAGGACTGTATTCTTTCAAAAAGAGTGACTCACCTGCACTTTTGCAGGGGCAATTAGACAAAAGCAATAAATATTGGCCTTTCCTTTGATGTCAAAGTCCGAGGAAGTGAATAAATGTATCTTATAATTCTGCACAATTGGTTAACCTGTCAAAGAATCATGTAAATTGAAGTATTATGATTAGAAACCATTAGCACATTTTGATAACTAACAGTTGTCATGGTATCATTAAAAGGCCATAATTTTACCATGAAAGGCATCAGACTTGAAATTTAGTAAAAACTTGCTGGTGATTTGGCTTAGAAAGGCCAAGCCTACCTTGCTTCTTGACAGGCTTTACTAACTGCACCTTCACAACCAGAAATGCAGAACACAGAATCTGAAGATTTGGTTTTCAGTTTCTATAATGTTCCAGTAATTTTTTCGTAACAAGGGAGTAAAGAAAGCACAGCAGCACCTCCATTTCCTGATGAGATTGCTTCAGGAAGTGGGAAAGGGAGGCTTCCCACCCATACTCCACCAGAGCAACATCGGGAGTATCCTGAAACTGCAAGGCATCTGACCACAAGACCCTGAAATGGATTGTGAGAACTGCTGAGAGAATCATCGAAGCCTCCAATCCAACCACTGCCCCCCATCCAGAACATATAGCAGAAGTGTTGCATGCACAGAGCCCTCAGCATTGTTAGCAAAGCCTTCCCATTGGTTCCACAATCTCCTTGACTTCTGACCATCAGGCAGAAGGTACCACAGAAAAATAACAGTCAGGCTGTGTAGCAGCTTCTTGCCCCAGGCTGTGAGACTTTTGGACACCTGTTACCACCCAGTATAGACTTTTGATGATAGCACAAGTAGCCTTATATTGTTGTATATTTCACTATATTTTGTATATGCACTTTATGTCTACTTGTACATCTACAGATATTATTATTATTTTAATATGTGCTGTGTTTTGCACCTTGGTTCCAGAGGAATATTGTTTTATTTAGCTATATACATGTGTACAGTTAAATGACAAAAACCTTGAACCTGAACTTGAACAAATTGTGTTTGTTCAATTGTGTCTATAGTTTATAGTTATTTGTGGGAAGTGATTTCTAAATGGCCACAATACTATTGCTCTCTTTGAGCTATTCCATTGTCACTGCTGCTATTCAAACTCTCCTTCTATTTCCCCTTTCACAAACATTCCCCTTTTCCTCTTTTTTTAAAGCCTTACTGTATTCTTTACATTATTATATAACTTTTTCCAGTTTTTATGACAGGTCAGTGACTTGAAATATTAACTCCGTTTCTCTTTCTACAGTTGATCCAGGACCTGCTGAGTATTCTGTTTTGTTTCTGTAATATTGCTTTTAGATTATTGAATGTCTGTGTATGTTTATGCAAGAAATAATAAAGAACTGGGTGTTACAGAATGTGGCAATTTTTGTCAAAAAATCTTATTAATTAAATAAAGCACAAAGACCATCATACAATCATCTTCCAGGTTCTCCTCATACTTGTTTTACATAAGGAATAGGAGAAGGAGTAAGGCACATGGCCTTTGAAACTAGTTCCTCAATTCCATAGATGGAATTGGTCTACTATTGTCACATCCATCGAAATAGAGTGAAAAGCTCTTCTTGCATTCTGTTCATAGAGGTTGGATCCTTGCACAGTACACTCAGGAAGAACACTGGTAAACCAATAACAATGCAGAGTAAAGTGCTACAGAGAAAGTGCCATGCAGGTAAATAAGAAGGTGCAAAATCATAATGAGGAAGATTGTGAGCTTAATTGTCTATCCTATCATAAGATCAATAAGTTCATGGCTATCCTGAAGTCAGCCTCCATTTTGCTTTTCTGTATGCTCCAATTAATTTTCCTAAGTTTAAAAACCTCAAGTGTTAATAAAATAAACTGCTGGTCAAACAGCCATCTCCAAACCCTTCCCCACAATATGCCACATCACCCACCATCTTTTTAATGGTGTTGATGGAAATCGCATACCAGACTTATTTTTTTAGGAGAAACAACTACATTTTTTATTCCTAAGATTCCAACACCTGTAATAGATCTAAATAAATCTGCACCATTAATATCATTTTTTTTTTCTTTTCCCAGAAATAGGAGCAATTTTCTGATAGATCCATTGGCTTTGCTGGGGTATTAACATATACTAATTTATCACTGATACTAAATCTCTGCAGTGAGCTTAAAAGATTACAGGAGAATTCCTACTCAAGATAGATACTGATTAAGTCAGTACTGTGATGACTGCTGAACCCCAGGTTATAGCATTCCTATGAATTGTTTATAATCACAGAGATTCTAGATGGGAGAGGATGCCTGTAGCCCTGTGGTAGTTGGCAAACCTTTATCACCAGATCCCTAAACACTTGTTCACAGGACTGTATGTAAATTGGGGGTGGCGAGAGATCTACACTTCAAACAATGAACATATTCAGATATGAATTCAAATTTACAAAGAAATTGGAAACAAAAAAAAATGCTGTCAGTTTTATTCGCTCCAAGCTGAATTAATAGGTGGAAAATATTTTTGATCATCTTTCACTTTTGAAATTTCTGATCCCAATTCCATTTCCCATACTTCCAGTGTGGCTGTGAAGATGCATGTCTGTCATCTGTTGACAGTTTGCAACTCATCATTATTGGACTGCTCTCCTCCAAGGGCATCCTAAAGAGGCATAGGGACAATGCTAAATGGTAATTATAATGGTTCAATAAAGATAGTTGTTGTAACCTTTTATAAATTTATCTTATCCTGGTGCCTGATGTTTAAATGACAATGGTACCCACAAGTCATGTTACCAAACTCAGGCTAATGTACATTCAACAGCACTGACTGAAAAGGATCATTTAATGTATATCCATAGAGTCATTATTGTTTATGAGTGTAGGCTGGACAGATTATTTCTTTTCTGCTGCTGGTTTATGACTTCCAGTCACAAAGCATTTTAGACACATTCAAAACAGCATGCCTAGAGATTTCCCGCAATTCCGACCCTCATTCATTGAGACATTTTCCCATTGTTATTGTAACCGCTAAAGCAAGCCAGGTATTCATCACTAACCTTGCCAAAATAAGAATGAATGGTAATGCACTCTCTGAAAGCTGAATGTGGCAGAGACTGATCCATTCATTGAGTATCTGTAGGAAAGGAGCAGGGCAAATGTTGACTTTGGATAGGAAAGAAGGGAAGAATAGGTGACTGGGAAGCCGCTGCAGATTTTTAATGCAAAACATGTTGAAAAGGAATAAGAAATGAAGGAAATTCCTTGTTTTCTCTTCTAGCATTGTCACTCATCACTACCATGACTCTCACCTGTCTGAGCTGACTAGCGCATCTGTTTATTCTGATGATGGGATGTGCAAGTTACCTTGCCTTCTGCTGAAATAGCCTCCTGCTTCTCATTGTGAATGAACTTTCCAAACCAGGAAGATGGGAATGTGTTAGTGACAGACTTGAGAAGTTTATGAAGTTTACCAGAAGATGCTGAGCATTTGCAACTTGATCTACAACCTGTACAAAATAGGAAAGTGAGCTTTGCGCTTATGAACATGAAGAGAAGGTGGTGATGCAGAATGTGGTGCCTTGATTGCGTGAGAGCAAGGAGAGATTATTAGAGGGGCTGCTAGTGTGTACAGCAAGATAATAATGCTCTTATTTTGACAGCTCTAATTAATATCCTGGAAGTATTTTCGCATCACATTCGTGTCCTAGCAGCTTAGCTGCAGGCATTGCTCTCTTCTGTGAAACAGTTGCAATTTGTGGATTTCCCTTGTCTTTCTATAAGTGTTTTTCTGTGCCAGTATATTTGCAGTGCACCAGAATCAGGGAAAAACTCTTCATGTCTGAAAACTCCTCTTAATTGAAAACAGGTACGGCTTAAAAGTGACTCTCTTCAAGAATTCTGAAATTAGAGGGGTTTGGGATAAAAGGGACTTGGAACTATTGCAGGATTCCCTAAGGCTTAACTTGCTGATTGAGTCTATGGTAAAAATTTCAAATGAAATATTAACATTAATTTCAAGTGAAAGAAGACATAAAAGCAATATTGTAATACTGTAATATGGAGTCTTTATAAGACATTGGACAGACCACACCACATCTGGAGTATTGTGAGCAGTTTTGAGCCTTGTCCTGTATCTGAGGAAGGATATGCTGGCATTGGAGTGGATCCAGAAGAAGTTTACATGAATGATCCCTGGGATGAAAGGATAAATGTAGGAGGAGTGCTTGACAGAACTCAGCCTGTGCTTACTGACATTTGGAAGGAGATGGGGATCACACAGAAACCTACTGAATATTGAAAGGCATAGATGGAGTGGACATGTAAAGAGTGTTCCCAGAAATGGAAACGTCTAGGGCCAGAGGCCAAGACATTTTGGATACAGTATTTGAGACGGAGGTTGATAGCTTTGTGTTCGAACCACATCATTAAGTTCGCCGATGACATGACCGTGATGGGTTTCATCAGCAAAAATGATGAGTCAGCTTACAGAGAGGAGGTGCAGTGGCTAACGGACTGGTGCAGAGCCAACAACCTGTCTCTGAATGTGAACAAAACATAATAGATGGTTGTTGACTTCAGGAGGGTACGGAGCGACCACTCCCCGTTGAACATCGACGGCTCCTCGGCAGAGATCAATAAGAGCACCAAATTTCTTGGTGTTCACCTGGCAGAGAATCTCACCTGGTCCTTCAACACCAGCTCCATAGCAAAGAAAGCCCAGCAGCGTCTCTACTTTCTGCGAAGGCTGAGTAAAGTCCATCTCCCACCCCTCATCCGCATCACGTTCTACAGGGGTTGTATTGAGAGCATCCTGAGCAGCTGCATCACTGCCTGGTTCGGAACTTGCACCATCTCGGATCGCAAGATCTTGCAGCGGATAGTGAGGTCAGCTGAGAAGATCATCAGGGTCTCTTTTCCCACTATTACAGTGCACATTTACAGTATATATTTACACAACACACTGCATCCGCAAAGCAAACAGCATTATGAAGGACCCCACACACCCCTCATACAAACTCTTCTCCCTCCTGCCGTCTGGGAAAAGGCACTGAAGCATTCGGGCTCTCACGACCAGACTATGTAACTGTTTCTTCCCCCAAGCTATCAGACTCCTCAATACCCAGAGCCTGGACTGACACCTTACTGCCCTATTGTCTTGTGTATTATTTATTGTAATGCCTGCACTGTTTTGTGCACTTTTTGCAGTCCTGGGTAGGTCTGCAGTCTAGTGTAGTTTGTATTTTTCTGTGTTTTTTTAATGCAGCTTCAGTCTAGTTTTTGTATTGTGTCATGTAACACCATGGTCCTGAAAAACGTTGTCTCATCTTTACTATGTACTATACCAGCAGTTGTGGTCGAAATGACAATAAAATGTGACTTGACTTGACTTGTTTAGTAATAGTGTCAAATTTATGGGGACAAGGCAGGAGAATGGGTTTGAGAGAGAAATATAAATCACCCACTATTGAATGGTGGAGTAGACATGATGGGCCAAATGGCCTCATTCTGCTTATGGTTCAAATCTAAACATTTCAATTTCTGAACCTTAAGCAAATAGAACAGCAGTGTTGATGTTCAGCTCCACCAGGATAGAATTTTACCAGTACTTGGATGATTGCATAAGAACATCAATAAATACCCTCAGGATGCACATAGATTACTCACTGTCCCTCATAAATTACTGTGTTCATGAATATCTTGGTAAATATTTACTACAGACTTACAGAAGCTATTAGCGAATCAGCTTCAATGTTTTATCATTTATTGCTGGCAAATTCTGATAATAAAACAAACATCAACATGGTGATGAAATGATTTAAATGAATGCTATGTAATTAATACAACTATATCCTCTATGAGCTATTACATTATCCACAGAACTATTTAAAACATGATTTCAAACAAATTATGGATGTTTAGGTTTTGCTTGGCTTATTTTTCCTTTATTTTTATCTCCATATTTTAATCATATTTTGATCTGACACTACTTTGCTTCCTATTAACTTTAGTTTGCATTGCAAGTGATTTGAACAGAAGTAAATCTCTTAGCATCTTCTTCAGACAGCTGATGAAATCTGTGGTGACATTATGAACTGGTTTTAATTATTCTTTTTATCAATAATTCTAACTGTATGATTCAACTATCTAAATTCAAATTGCCATAATATATCTTCTATTAGACTGTGAACTGACACAACTTAATTTCTAACAGTTTAGTTATTGCCATAAATAAAGTTCATTAATGATTTTGCTGACAATTAACTGAAAATAGTTTTGCAATATTAACCACTGAAGACATCAGATCGAGATTCTGTTTATTTATTTAGTACAATTCAACTAATTGTGGAATAGAAAAAATCTGTCAAGGCAATACAATTATGGAGTGATATTTGTTAATTACTTTTGACTCAATATTTGATTGTATAATTCAGGTGAATATACTCTGTCTGCATCTGTTAATATTTTTAACAGGGCTTCAGAGTTACATTTAACTTCTCATTCCCTATTACCCACAGCAGAGCAGCATAGTTAAATCTCATAAACTATATGAATAATAACCTGAGGGCAAAACAAATCCAATCAAAGCTAAATGAAAGTGACAGAATATGTTCAAGAATATGATTCATTTTGCAAATCCACCTGCTTTGGGACAAAATGACCAGTAAAATGGAAAAGTAAAAGACGTAATACCGGAATACAATTGTACCTGGTACTTCCAGAATGAAAACTGTTTTAATAAAGTCTTAGAGATTATTTTCCTTTTTTTTTGCTGTAAAAGGATTCAAAAGTTGCAAGCATTAACACTACGCTGAATGCTTAATCAGAACTGGCACCATGTCTATTTACATTTTGTTATCCGACAATCTGCAAAGTGCTTTGAAAATCTTTCGCCCACTCGCTATTAGTCAACTCTAATAGATAACTTTGACCTTTATTTATTACATAAGTGAATTAACGATAGTGTTTATCAAACAGCCTTCTCATGAAATAATGAAAAATGTAGCAAGTTACCAGGAAATCTATCTCACTCGAGATGCATGTTATAGGATCCATTGAAATAGGCAGGAGAAAAGCTGTTTTGTGCATTTGTTAGGTTTAGTTTGCATTTAAGATAATTCTGAATTAAGGAAGTAGGACTGACTGCAGCTGCAATGTAATTGATTCCTTCTGTAACAAAGTTATCATGGAGAAGGAGTAGTTTAATTCAGAGAATGGAGAACCTGTCTGTAAGTGGGTGGAAGAAGCTACATGCCATTACTATAGAGAAGCCAAGAAAAGTCAGAGCCATTTACAGGAAACAGAATGTAATAGTGCAACTGAAGAGACATTTGAGAGTCATCTGGATTGGTTTGTTCTGTTTAAGCCCCATGGTAATGAGAATCAGAATTAGGTTTATTATCACTGACATATGTCATGGAATCTGTTGTTTTGCCACAGTAGTACCACGCAGGAAATTTTTAAAAACCTGCTGTAAGTTACAAATATAAATACATAATACAAAAGACTGATAATGAGATGGTGTTCATGGGTTTCTGGAATTCATTCAGAAATCTGATGATGCCAGAGGTGGCAAAAGTGGTCCTATAACACAGAGTGTGGGTCTTCAGGCTCCTATACCTTCTCCCTGATGGTAGTAATGAGAAGAGGACATGTCCCAGATTGTGAGGGCCCTTCGGGATGGATGCCACCTTCTAGTGGTGCTGCCTCTTGAAGATGTCCTCTTTGGTGAGGAGGGCTGTGTTTGAGCTGGCTACGTTCACTACCTTCTGCAGCCTCTAGTAATCCTGTAATTTGGAGGCTCTATACCAGATGGTGATGCAGCCAGTTAGAATGGTCTCTACTGTGCATGTATAAAAGTTTGCTGGAGTCTTTTTAGTGATTGCATCAATATGTTCGGCCCAAGATGTTTATGCTCAGGATCTTACAGGTGTTCACCCTCCAAGCTGTTAGCATTCAAGACCTTGAAGGTGCTCACCCTTTTTTCCTAGCTTCCACATAGCAGGAAAATCTGAGAGCACAGTTCCAGAGCCAGGGTATTCATTCCCAGATGTGCTTAAGGCCATTGCAGAAGTGAAGCGGCAATTACCTTTCCAGCTTGTGTTTAATAGAGACAAGATAGGAATTTTCTGGAAGCATATGCCAGCATTAACTGCAAAAAAGAGCAGTATACAGCAAGATACACCACCACCAAAGACTGCCTTACACTTGTGCTGTATAGTATTGATTTAAGAGATACTTATAGATGTTACATTTAACCCAATCCTTTTCTTCTATTGAGAAATATTCCATGAACAAAAATTCTTTAAAAAACATGTGTCTGTCATCTAGATATGAAACTGAAGAATCAAGTGTTAAGAGATATTTTCCAGCTGTCATTTTCATGACTTTTTTTCCCATTGTGAGTACACTTATGTATTCCTCATATTCTTCCAGTGATTCTGGATGAGTATAAGGTATCTAGCCTGTACCTCCTTTCTCCCCAACAAGGTCTCAATATCCCTCATCATCCAAGATTTTCTACCATTACCAGCCTTTTCCTTCATTCTAACAGGAACATGCAGACTGTGAATCCTCATTCTCCCAACCTTAAATGTCTCCCTCTTGCCTGTGGTCCTAATACCCAAAAACAACTTACTTCAATCAAACTCTGCTAGCTTCTCTGCCTTGTACTGTTAAAATTTGCCTTGCCAAAATTTAGAATTTGAATCTGCAGACCAGTTCTGTCCCTTTCCATAACCATTTGAAAACTAATAGACTTAATGCCACTGGTCTCAGTGTGCTCCCTTGCTGTTAACTCAGTCACTTGCCCTACCCTATTACCCTAGAGTAGGTTGAACTGTGTCCACTCCCCAGCAGGGCCCTCTATAGAATGCCCAAGGACGGTTTTCTGAACGTGCTTAAATTCCACCTCATATAAGTTCTAAACAGTACGTGAGTCTCAGTCTATGTTAGGAAAGTTAAAATCCCGAACTGTGACCATCCACCTTCAATCTCTCACTGCAGCAATCAGAATTCAAAAGGCTGAAAATCATACCAGTGCCCAAGAAGAGCAGGATGAGTTGCCACAGGGCAATGGTCATTGACGCAGCTACTCATTACATCAACTGTGATGAAATGCTGAGAGATTGGTCATGGCTAGAAACAACTTCTGCCAAAGCAAGGTCATGACTTGCTGCAATTTGCCTTTGCGACAATAGGTTTACAGTGGATGCAATCTCACTCGCTCTCCACTTGCATTATCTGGACAATAGTAATCTTTACTTTAGACTTTATTTGTTGAATACAGCTTAGTATTTAATGCAATCATATTCTCAATTCCAATCAAAAAGCTCCAAAAATCCTCTATACCTCTCTCTGCAACTGGATCCTTGACTTGCTCTCTTGTAGATCACAGTCTGTGTGAATAACATTTCCTTCTCACTGTTGATCAGCACTGGCACACCACAAAAATGCGTGCTTAGCCCACTGCTCTACTTTCGCTACACCCACAACTGTGTGGCTAGGCACAGCTCAAGGGCCATCTATAAATTTGCTGATGACACAACTATTGTTGACATAATTTCAGTTGGTGACAAGGAGATGGACAGGTGCAAGATAGATCAGCTTCGTGAATGGTGTTGCAGCAAGAACTTTGCACTCAACATCCATAAGACCAGGGAAATCATTGTGGACTTTAGAAAGGGGAAGTTGAGGGAACACACATCCATCTTGATCAAGGGATCAGAAGTGGAAAGGCTGAGCAGTTTCAAGTTCCTAGGTGTCAACATCTCTGAGGATCTCTCCTGGCTGAACATATTAATGCAATATTAAAGAAGACACAACAGTGGCTGTATTTCATTCAGAGTTTGAGGAGAGTTGGTATGTCACTAAAGGCACTCTCAAATTTCTACAGCTGTACCATGGAGAGCATTCAAACTGGTTGCATCATGGTCTGTATGGAGGGGTCAGTGCAGTGGATCAGAAAAAGCAGCAGAAAATTGTAAATTCGGCCATGGGCAGGGACCTCCTCAGCATCCAGGAAAACTTCAAAAGGTGATGCTTCAAAAAGGCAGCATCCATCATTAGGGGCCCCCATCACCCAGACAGGCCCTCTTCTAAGTGCTACCATCAAGGAAGAATAAAGGAGCCTGTGGACACAAACTCAGTGTTTCAGGAACAGCCTCTACCCCTCAGTCATCAGATTTCTGAATGGGCAATGAATCCATGAAAATTTCCTCAGCAATTTTTCCCTTTCCCTTTCTTTTAGCACTACTTGCATAATTTATTTTGTATATACTTACTGTAATTTATAGGTTTTTACTATGTATTATAATGCACTGCTGCCATTAAATAACAACTTACACAATAAATGTCATTGACATTAAACCTGATTCTGATTCTATTATTCTTACAACTCTTTAAGATCCCCATGCATATTTGTTCTAATAACTATTGACAATTTGGAGGCCTGTAGTACAATCCCAAATAAGTGATCCTCTTCTCTTTCCTCTGCTTCTAACCCAGCAAAAGCACCTCTATCCTGGAACATTATGCTGCCCTTCCCTTATTTATGTTTCCACAATAACTATAACATCACATAGCAATCCAAGTCTGAAGATAACCTGCTTAACTTGTCAGACCTCTTGCACTGAAATATACTGAGCGTTATTTAATCCACTAGGCTTTCCTTACTCCTAGCTAGTCTCTTGTCTGTCATGCCTATTCAACTTGCTGTCACTGATTTAAGACCATAAGATATAGGAACAGAATTAGGCTCCATCGAGTTTGTGTTGCCATTCAATCATGGCAGATCCTTTTTTTCCCTCCTCAGCCCCACTCCCTGGCCTTCTCCCTGTGACCATTTTTGTCCAGTTGAAAACAATTCAATCTATGTGTTATATACAGCCAACAAACTGGCCTCTATGGCTGCCTGTGGTAACAAATTCCACAAGTTCACCTCCCTCTGGCTAAAGATATTTCTCTACATCTCTGTTTTAAATGGACGCCCCTCTATCTGAGGCTGCACACTTTGTCCTAGACTTCCCCTCCATGGGAAACATCCTTTCTACATCTACTCTGTCTTGTTCTTTCAATATTCGAAAAGTTTCAGTGAGATCCCCCTTCATTCTTCTGTCCAGTGAGTACAGACCCAGAGTCATCAAACGTTTCTTGAATGATAACCCTTTTATTCCCAGAATCATCCTTGTGAACCTCCTCTGAAACCTCTGCAACACCAGCACACTTTGTCTCAGATGAAAAGCCCAAAACTATTCACAATACTTAAGATGAGGCTTTGCTAATGCCTTAGAAAGCCTCAGCATCACATCTCTGCACTTGTATTCTAGACCTCTTGAAATGAATGTCAACATTGCATTTGCCTTCCTCACCACCAGCTCAACCTGCAAGTTAACCTTTAGGGTGTTCTGTACAAGGACTCTCAAGTCCCTTTGCATCTCAGATTTCTGGATTTTCTCCCTGTTTAGATTATAGTCTGCACATTTATTTCTACCACCAAAGTGCATGACCATGGATTTTCCAACATTGTATTTCATTTACAGCTTTGCCCATTCTCCAAATCTGTCTAAGTCATTCTGCAGCCTACCTGTTTCTTCAACACTACCTACCCATCCACCATTCTCCGTATCATCTGCAAAATTGGCAACAAAGTCATCTATTCTATTATTTAAATCATTTGATATACAGCATAAAAAGAAGTCCCAACACCAACCCCTGTGGAACACAACTAGTTACTGGCAGCCAACCAGAAAAGGATCCTTTTATTCCCACTTGCTGCCTCCTACCAATCAGCCAATGCTCTAACTATGCCAGTAACTTTCCTTTAATACCATGGGTTCTTTACTGGGTAAGCAGCCTCACGTGTGGCACCTCGTCAAATGTCTTCTGAAAGCCCAAATATACAACATCCATTGCATCCCCTTTATCTATCCTACATCTAATCTCAAAGAATTTCAACCGGTTCGCCAGGGAAGATTTTCCCTTAAGGAAACAATCTTGACTTTGCCCTATTTTGTCCTATATCACAAAGTACTCCATAACCTCATCATTAACAATCGACTCCAATATATTCCCAATCACTGAGTTCAGACTAACAGGTCCATAATTTCCTTTCAGCTTCCTTCCCCTTTCTTAAAGAGTGTAGTAACATTTGAAATTTTCCAGTTCTCTGGCATCTTGCCAGAGTCCAATGATTTTTGAAAGATAATTTCTAGCTTTTTCCACAATCTCTAACTTTACCTCTTTCAGAACCTGAGGCTGTAGTTCATCTGGTCCAAGTGACTTACGTACCCCTAGGTCTTTCAGCTTTTTGAGCAGCTTCTCCCTTGTAATAGTAATTGCACCCACTTCTCTTCCCTCACACACTACAAAGTCAGGCATTCTGCTAGAGCCTTCTGCAGTGAAGAGTGAGACAAAATACTTATATAGTTCATCTGCCATCTCCTTGTACCCCATTATTATTTCTCCAGCCTCATTTTCCAGTAGTCTTTTACCTACTCTTATCTCTCTTTTCATTTTTACGTACTTGAAAAACCTTTTACTATCCACTCCACTTTGACATTGTTTGTTCACTTGCTTTCATATTCCATCTTTTCCCTCCAAATGATTCTTTTAGTTACTCTCTGTAGGGTTTTAAAAGATTCCCATTCCTCTATTTTCCAGCTAATTTTTGCTTTGTTGTATGCTCTCTCTTTAGCTTTTATATTAACTTTCACTTCCCTTGTCAGCCACAGTGGTACTATTTTGTCTTTTGAGTTTTTTTTTTTGGATTACATCTATCCTGCACCTTCCTCATTTTCTCCAGAAATTCACTGCTCTGCCGTCATCCCTGCCAGCATCTCCTTCCAATTAACTTTGGCCAACTCCTCTTTCATTCTACTGTAATTTCTTCTACTCCACTAAAATTCTGATATGTCAGACTTAACTTTCTCCCTATCAGATTTCAAGTTGAACACAATCATATTGTGATTACTGTCTCCTGAGGGTTCTTTTACCTTAAGCTCCCTACTCACTTCTGGTTCACTACGTAACACCCAATCCAGTATAGCTGATCCCCTTGTAGGCTCAACGAAAAACTGTTCTCAAAAGCCACCTTGTAGGCAATCACAAACTCACTCTCTTCAGATCCGTTACCAACCTGAATTTCCAATCAACCTGCATGTTAAAATCTCCCATGACTATCATAACATCACCCTTTTGACACGCCTTTTCTATTTCCCTTTGTAATCTGTGGTCCACACCCCAGCTGCTGTTGGGAGGCCTGTCACCCTTGCAGTTTGTTAACTCAACCCACAAGGATTCAACAGCTTCTGATCCTATGTCACATCTTTCTACTGATTTGATGCCATTCTTTACCAGCAGAGCCATGTCACCCCCTCTGTCAACTACAACCATCCTTCAGCTATGATTTACTGATGTCTACAACATCATATCTGACAATTTGTAATAATGCAACAAGATCATCCACCTTATTTCTTTATACTCCACACATTGAGATATGACCCTTTGAGTGCTGTATTTGCTATCTTATTTGATTTTGCATCCCTACTGCACTGATACTCACCCTGCTGGCTGTAATTTTGTTCTGTCATCTGCCTGCACTTCCTGACAGTCTGACTGCATGCTAACTTTGCTTTTTTACTAAGCATCCTATCCTGAGTCCCTTCACTCCGGTTCCCACCCCTCGCCTAATTAGTTTAAACCCTCCCAAAAGCTCTAACAAACCTGCCTGTGAGAATATTTAGCCCCCTCTGGTTCAGGAGCAACCCGTCCCTTTTGTACAGGTCATACCTCTCCCAGAATAGATCCCAATGATCCGAGAATCTGAAGCCCTGCCCCCGTACCAGCGTCTCAGCCAAACATTTATCTGCCAAAATCATCGTGTTTCTATCTTCACTGGTGTGTGGCACAGGCAACAATATAGAAATTACTATCCCTGAGGTCCTGTTCTCAGCTTTCTGCCTAGCTCCTAAGTGGGTATAGGATCCGCGAATCTCTTCTTTTAAACAAACATCACTTACCTCCAGGAAACCTCCTTGCTGTGCTCTGCTCCCACTGCTGATTAGGCTTGTCACACTTTCCAGGCTCTGATTTGCCTCCTTGATGTTTGTGATCCCACTCCACCACATACCGCTGGATACGCAGGTACAACTATTCACTCTAGCACAGATCATCTCTGCTGCAGAAGAGATCCCAATGATCTGAAAATCTGAATTCCTGTCTCCTACACCGAATTTTAAGCCACACATTCACTTCCCATATCCTCCTATTCTTGTCCTCACTAGTGCATGGGATTAGACAAAATCCCCAAGGCCTCACTTCTTCTTAATCTCTTCCATAGATCAGTATATGCACTCCACAGGAACTCACCCTTTTCTCAATTTATGTTATTCATGCCGAAGTGCACGGCATTCTCTGGCTGCTCACTGACACCCTTTGAGAATGGTCTACATCTGCTTGATGTTGTAGGATTATAGAAAAATACAGCACAGAAACAGTCCTCTCACTCCATCTCGCCCATGCTGAACCATTTAAATTGCATACACCATTGATCTGCACTAACGCCATAGCCCTCCAAAACCTACCATAAGACCAAAAGACAGGAGCAGAATTAGGACATTAGGCTCATTGAGCCTGGACCTAACTAATTAGAAGTTTATTGACCTCTTCCTTAAGTATACTCAATTATTTGGCATCCACAGCTGCCTGTGGCAATGAATTCCACAGATTCACCACTCGCTCAAGAAATTCCTCCTCATTCCTATTCTAAATTGACATTCCTCAACTGTCCATGTACCTATCCAAAGATGTTTGCCTTTGCTTTCTTCTGGACAGTGTATTTACAAGTTGTGTGACACCAATCATTATCAATACTCTTCAGAGATTGTCTGCCTGGC
Organism: Hypanus sabinus; assembly: GCF_030144855.1. Taxonomy (NCBI): domain Eukaryota; kingdom Metazoa; phylum Chordata; class Chondrichthyes; order Myliobatiformes; family Dasyatidae; genus Hypanus; species Hypanus sabinus. The sequence continues at coordinate 151,231,758 of NC_082707.1, read as the reverse complement.
ATCAATGGTCACATAACCAGGACTTATGATATACACCATCTGCACATATGACCATCCACCACCTGCTCCAATGAGACTCACATGACCCTGACTGGGAGCTAAGCCAATGCTACACCTTGCCCAAGGGTATCCTGCAGGCTAGCAGAGGAAAAGAGGTCCTCAAAGCTCCTTTGGTAGAGACATATTTCTGTCCGCCAGCCAAGATTCTGATAAGGTCTTGATATCAGATTGAAATAAGTCACTTTGAAGTAAATTTTGATATTAGAACCAGTATTTTCTGAAGACCCTTAACTACCAGATTAATTCTCTCTTATTTATACAATACCAAAAATAGTGTTTCTCATTCATTCTTCAAAATGCTGACCTAGTAAATGATCTCTTATAGTTTGCCGAAAAAATTCAACTATAATTTATTAAAGTGCCTATCTATGAATTGGATATAAATACGCAAAGTACAAAATAAAATTTTACTATTTTCCTTCTTCACAAGTTTGCAAAGATCTGTGTGCTCAAGTGGGAAATTCATTTTAGGTAAATTTTTTGATAAGATACACTTGTTTGATTTTGAATTGATAAATGAACAGATATTTGGTTGTAGATAAAGTATGATTTAAAACTACACCATTAAATTTCAATCAAACTATCTCTACAAGCCTGATTGATGTCTGCTCAATAAGAGGAGGCAATGGTTCTGTTTGTTTCTGGCAGTCTGCCCTGGGGACAAAAAATGCATTGTTAAACTAGATAGTAGCATGCTTGCTGGTCTTTGATCTATTACAAGCCACTGAAATGAATTTTAGACAATTAGTCAACAACATTTCTGATCAAAGTTACCAGCTTGATTATTGTACATCTTCCTGCTGCACTTAGATTAATGAGTAGATGCTCCTAGCATCATAAATCTACTTGCAAAATCAACATCCAATCAGCCTCTTAAGTCAAGATCAAATGGTCACTTAAAGTGTCTTTGATGAAAATACATTGTCCTCATCAGTCAAATACAATAATAGTGTTGGGGTGGAGCGGGGGTTTGGGGTGGGGTTGTCTGCAGTAGCCAGCTCTGTGATTCTAGGACTGGCACTGAGACCAGGCATGGAAGGGTGAAGGCAGTAAGAACTTTAGTGACAGAGTACTCAATAGTTAGGGGATCATGGCTGCAAATGGACTCTAGTATAGTGTGTTGCCTCTTCAGTGCCAAAATCCAAGATCACGATTAATCAGGGTGGGTCTGACACAGTGAATGGAAGGGCACTGAGCAGTGTGGAAGAACAAAAGGATCTTGGAATACTGGTCCATTATTTATTGGAAGTAGTGACACAGGCAGATAGGGGCGTAAAGAAAGCTTTTGGCACATTGACCTTCATAAATCAAAGTACTGAGTTCAAGAGTGAGGATGTTATGCTGAAGTTGTAAAACATTGATGAGGCCTGATTTAGAGTACTGCGTGCAGTTTTGATCACCTACCTACCAGAAAGATGTAAATAAGTTTGAAGGAGGACAGAGAAAATTTACAAGGATGTTGCCAGGTCTGGACGACCTGAGTTATGAGGAAAGATTGAATATATTAGGAATTTATTCCTTGGAACACAGAAGATTGCGAGGAGACCTGATTGAGGTATACAAAGTTATGAGGGGTATAGGTAGGGTAAAAGTAAGCAGGTTTTTCCCACTGAGGTTGGATGAGACTGCAACCAGAGGGCATAGCTTAAGGGTGAAAGTTGAAAAGTTTAAGGGGAGCTTGCAGAGAAGCTTCTTTACTCAGAGGATCATGAGAGCGTGGAACGATCTGCCAGCACAAGTGGTGCATGCAAGCTTGATTTCAACATTTAAGAGAAGTTTGGATAGGAATATGTATGGTGGGGGTAGGGAGGCCTATGGTCTGGGTGCAGGTCAATGGGAGTAGGCAGTTTAAATGGTTTTGATATGGACTAGATGGGCTGAAGGGCCTGATTCTGTGCTGTACTTTTCCACAACTCTGAGTATTCAGGAAAGAAGGCTCAGAAAAATTTCCAGAAATAATAGAAAATAATAGTTCTGGGGTGAATAAGAAACTAAAAGAAATTAGCTTCTATGTAAAATACCATTGTAAAAATTTAAAACCTGACAACTAATAAATAAGTGGGACTTGATATTTTGAAAGAAATATTAATGGACATAATGAATGGATTAGCTCTCACTATACAATTCCTTAGTTTCTAAATTGATTCACATAGAATGGAAGGTTGCAAATGTAACTCGCACTTTAAGGAGTAAAAAGGAACATGAAGAACTACAGACAATTTACTGTGACATCAACAGTGGGGAAAATGCAAGAATTCATTATTACTGGTGTTATAGTAGGGTACTTAAACAAAGGGATGAGTGTACATGAATTAATTAAAGGATATAATTTTTGACACCCTGTTGGAATGTGTTGATGTTGTAACCAACAGACTAGATAGGGAAGGCCAGTTTATATGGTGTATTTGAACTTCTCGAAGGTCTGTAATTAGACAAGCAGGAGATTATTAAAGAAACTCGTGCACATGAGATTTGGGATAATATACCAAGTTAATCTGAAGGTGAAAGTAGAGAATGGTAAAAGAGCAATTATTGTAGGGTTGGAAGAGTGTGACAAGTGGAGTGACATAGAGGTTGGAATTGACCCCAGCTGTTCACAATTTATAACGGTTTGGGTGAGCAGACCAAGTATAATATCCAAGTTTACTTATGACATTAAATGGGATGGCAATATGGTTCATGAGGAGGATGCAGATGGATTCAAGCAGGTTACACAAGCTAAACCAAAGAATGGGGACATGCATATGGAATATGATGCAAATTCATCTATTTTGGTTAAGAAAGTGCATTCTTTTAAACAGAGAGATTGATATGTGCAGATGTTCAGGCTTTCATATCTGCTTTCATGACCTCTCCTGGAAATGCATTTCAGGTACCCCTCCCCCCATAAAAAAACTTGCCTCGTAGCTCTCCTTTAATCTTACCCCTCTCAACATGAAGCAATGTTTTCTTGTATTTTAGCATTCCATCTCGAGAAAAATACGCTCTATCCATGCCTCCCATTATTTGATGTACATCAATCAAGTTGGCCCCTTTGCCTCTAATGCTCCAGAAAAAATAATCCAAGTTTCTCCAACCTTTTCTTGCAGCCAATACTTTCTATACAGGAAATATATTAATAAAGCTCTTCTGTGCACTCTTGAAAGCCTCCACATTTTCCCATTAATGCTGTGGTCAAAGCTATATTCCAAATGTGGCCTAACCAAAGAATTATACAGCTGCACTGTGCCCTGCCAACTTTCATGCTCAATGATCCAAATGAAGCATGCTTTATGTCTTCTTTATCATGTTATCTATTTGCATTGCCATTTTTAGGTTGCTATGAATTTGCACCCAAAGAACATACTGTACATCAATGTTTGTAAGAGTCCTGCCATTTGCTGCTATTTTTTTCTTATATTTGACCTCCAAAAGTTCGATGCTCTGCACTTGTGCAAATAGAACTCTAACTGCTATTTTTCCAATCATATTCCATAGTATCTATATCCCTTTGTATGCTTTGACAAACTGTCCCATGATCGATAAGTCTGCTGACTTGTATGTCATCTGTAAACCTTCTAATCAATCCATCTACATTTTTGTCCAGATCACTTAGAGATATAAACATGCCCAAAGGTTCCACTATTGGTCACAGACTTCCAGTCAGAATAACACCCCATTATCCTATGTCTTCTATGATCAAGCCAATTTTGATTCAATTCTATAGGGCACTTTGGATCCTTTATGCATTAATCTCCTGGATCAGCCTACTACGAGATATCTTGCTGAATTTAGTAAAGTTCAAAAGATGATCTGTAATCTAATAGAGAAAGTGGAGTAGCCTCAGTGTCCTTGTCCTACTTCTGCTTCTAAAAGGGTTAGGCCTTTATTAATACATTTTAACCAATTATAAACTTGGCATTATATTTAACATAATTGTTGCAAGGAATTTTTAAAAATCTAAATGAATTATATGCAACACAAGTTTACAGTGGCCTTTGATAATATTAATCATGAGAGGCTGCTAATAAAATTTAAAAACAAACATAACAAGGCAAGCTCTTCAAGGAGATTGGGTCAAGAGCAGATAATTGTCAGGTTATAACACTAACTGGTTAATCTAAACAAATGCCAGGCCTTGACAGTTTGCCATCTGCATCAGTCACTAGATTTCGGAGCTGAATACAAACTGGGATGAGTTTGCAATACTAATAACATAGAGGAGAGCGGAAGGATTAAAGGAGAGAAACAGAGAAGGTTGAGAAATGAGCCTGGAAGACCCAGCAAATTAGTGAACAAAACCCCAATGCATGGAAAAAAAATTAATCAGAGCCACATACTGTAATGGGTTGTTTGAACTGTTCATACATAGAAGAACCACAAGGTAAGAGAAATCAATCAAGAGGAAAGAATTAAGTAGTTTAATCTTTATAATAGGTGGCTAAAAATTAGTTAAAAAATAATGTATACAACATGAGAACATACTCTATATAAAGCACTACATCAAGCAAATCAAGGTAATAAAATGATGTTAGTGGTCAGTAAAATAAAGGTCAATAGATTTCAGCTGATTACTACCAGACTGAAGTATGGGCTGGATTGTGTTGTACTTGAAGCTTTGCTAGGATGCACCATCTTCCTTAGAAACAGAAAGCCAAAATAACAGATCCTCTGTAACTGATGGGTGTCTGGGTGAAGATAAACAATGATTGACAGCCAGGCAACACCCAACAGGGCCTGCCCGCAGAATGCTCCAGGGACCTTTGACACTTCAAAATACTGTACTCTTCAATTGTTTACCTTGAAACCTAGCCACTTCAAAAGGTCAAACTGCATATAAGAAGTGAATTTCATTTAAAGTATCTTAATATACTCACAAATATTTAAAGGCATTTAAAAGCAATATTAAATAATTTCAGAGAGTTGGTGACACCATGAAAATGAATGAGGTCTCGCACACAGTGCGACAGTCATTGAATAAAGCTGGGTGTGAATACAAAATTAATCTTTCTCCTTCCCCTCCACCCACCCGAAGAAATCACTGGCCCATGACTCAGCACAACAGAAATCCAATGGTGGAGTAATAGCCACAAATGCCAGTATCTGACCTTCCGCTCATCTGAAACTTTTGTGTTTGACAGATGATGTATGGAGGTCTCAAACAGTGATCCAATAAGAAGTGACAGCTGCAGTCAGCTGAATTTAGCCCATTTGCTAACAGATGGAATGGACGTGTTGTTGAGTTGGCATCTTTGGATTTATCCAACGTCCAATGAAATAAGATAATATTTTTCTCTCCACTCTTGCTGAAGGGTCTCCACCCGAAACATCAACTGTATGCTTTTCCTTAGATGCCGTTAATGGGAGATGGTATTTTAATTACTATGTTGAATGATGCATTTCTACTTTTAGTGGTCTTGAGATCCCAAGTGGACTTGTGCTCTATGTGCAAATAGAGTGTTGCTTTCAAACAACAGTCTAATTGCAAACTAGGTTTTGATGAGATTTATAGTTTGATTTTTGCACCTTTATTACATGCAAGTTATTTTTTTCTGATGACCTTACAAAGATATATGAAGTGAAGGTTTTAGCATGACTCATATAAGCATGTGGGTTTAGAAATCCTAGCTTGAGCCTGTCTGACTGTGCAGGATAGACAAAAACTTTGTGCTCCTATTTTTTTTTCTGATTTCAGCTCAGATATCCCCAGCTCCACAATTTTTTGAAATAATTCATTTCTGAGAAGTGCAATTTCATGAGTGATGCGTACGAAATGAAGCTAGAGGTCACGGGATTGAATCTCTTAACACAATAGAGCTTATTAGCTATCACTGCTGCTTGAGGTCAGCCCCATGGAGCTGGGAGGGAGTAACGATGGTCAGGTTCTGAATGCCTTGGTGAATGAGGCAGAGAGAAGACTACAAATTTTCACTGTTCTGGAGCTGGAGAAGCCCTTCAGGACCATAGTCAAGCAGCAATGAGAGAAGGCTGTTCTTAATCTCCGGGCTGAATGTGGATGTAATGTTGTATGAAGTTTGGTGACCTCATAGCTGTAGTAAAGAAAAGGGAATGCTTCATCAAATCTACCAATCTCACACACTACTGTATGCTGGAGACTCAATAGCAATCATCCTTAATTAGGATTCCTAACTAACATTCATAATCATCCACCATGCTCTGGCATATTTTCTGCAAATTTTAGATGGTAATCTACATGGTGGTGGCTACATATACACTCTCAGCTGTACTATCAAGGGTGAGATATTACCTAGGCATAATGCAAGAAACTCAAATGCTTTCTTCCCTCTTGCAGAAGAAGATGCATAATTTTTGCAAAATGAGAGAGATAAAAAGCAACACCATACTGCAGTAGTGTAGCAATTGGCTTAACACTAATAAAGTTCAGAGTTCAATCCCAGCATCATCTGTAAGGAATTTGTACGTTCTCCCTGTGGAATGCATTGGTAGGTACATTGGTCGTTGTAAATTGCTCTGTGATTAGATTAGAGATAAATTGGGGGTTGCCGGGCAGCATGGCTGAAAGAGCCAGAAGAACCTATTCTACACTGTATTGCTAAATCAATAAATATTTATCAGTTCAGTGTATTGTGATTGTGCATGCTATTATTGGTGTGGTTGTCAGTGAACCTATGCACAGCAGTAGGCTCAAGGTCATTAGTAGTATCATTGTGGCAGAAACTGGTCATTCATCTCATCCCATTTCCTTTCATTCCACTGATTAACAAGTAAACCCACTCCTCCTGTTCTATAGTCCCACACACATTCCTTAAAGTCCTTTTCCCTCAGAGGTTTAAGAGCTCTCACTTGGCCAAATATTGGCTTTTGAGAGAAAGATAGTAATTAGGAAATGATCCCATCATTCCATCTTCCACCTCAGACACTAGCCTTTTTCATTGTGCAGACAGTAGCATGCAGCATAGACACAGATGAAATGTGTCAGTGGGCATAAGTGGTCCAGAAGCAGAGTGGAGGGAAAGAAAAGCCTCATACCTTTTTTCAGAGGAGTGAGTTCACTCATATTTTCTGCTCCAGAGGATTCAGATGGGGATGTTCAGATACAGATTTAGCATGGTTAGAATGCTGCCGTACCCTCGGGGCATTTGAGTAAAAGCCTATGTGAAATTCCACAGAGTCAAGAAATAGGGCATGGAAACAAATCGTTTATCCCACCAGGTCTTCACCAACCATTAACCATCCATCTGCATCTATTGAACATCAATCTAATTTTTCACTCTTCCCCACATTCTCAACTATTCCCCCCAGGCTCTACTAATACCTACACACTAAAGGTAATTTAAAGAGCGTAATTAACCTACTGTGTTTTTGGGATAGGGGAACAACTTAGACACATCAAAGGGAACCCACATGATTACAAAGAGTGGATCTAAACTCCACACAGAGAGCACCCAGGGTCATGACTGAACCAAGATCTCAAGCATTGTGAAAGTGTTGCACTCCTACCTGGACCAGTGGACTGTCCAGAAGGAGTTTCAATAAAATCAGTTCTGATATTCCGCATGGCTTTGCTCTCATGATCTGGGCTGAGGAAGCTAGCTCAGTTTTAATACTTGCAGATCCAGTACTCAGCAACATCTCAACACCCAAAGCAGCACGAGCAGGAACACCCTGATATCTGAAAGTGACAGTGGAAAATTGTGAACTCCATTTTCTCAAATGGCATGTTCTTGTGATCTGAAAATATCAGCTTAGATTCTAGCTATATTAAACCATTGATTTCAATTAGCAAAGCTTCATCCACAGATTTTCGGGACTTTCAGATGTTATTAACTTGTCAGATTGCATCATATAATTCCAGTCTACAGAGCACAGATAAGTTTTAATTAGTTCTCTCTGAACTTCTGTGACTCTTTCCTAAGGCCTATATTACCTATTTTCCACAGAGGGAATGCTTCACTATCGGACATACCCGCTTTCATGTGAGAAATTAAGCAGTCTCCATTTGCTCTAATATATGGTGAAGAAAGATTCCCTGACAGTACCTTGATGAAACACAAAAAGAATATTCTTGTCATACCAAGATTTATTTCTCACCCAGCATTACTGGAACAGCTGACCATCTTGCTGTTATTGGGTGTTTTTCCTGTGAAACTGGCTCCCATGTTTCCTACCATAGTAACTACTCAAGGAATATTACCTCTTTTGGAGTGCTTTGAGTTGCCTTGAAGGGTTACTAAAGGTTTTATATAAAATTATTCCCTTCATTTGCTTAAATAAATGAGGGGAAAGAGAAAATTATTGATATAAATCATTCTGCTGTTCCTGGACTGTGTAGCCAGAGCAGATACTCTTGTCATAAAGTTTTAACCTTTCAAAATTCACTTCAGGGAAATAAATCCATAATCTTTACCCAGATTAGCCTATATATGACTTCAGATTCAATAAAATGTGGACAATAAATGCTGGCATTGCTACATCCTGTATTTAAATATATAAAGAAGTGAACAACCTCAAGCCAATTTATGAGCAAGATGTTCTCAGGTCAGCTAACTTTACAATTGGCTGATTTTAACACATGTGCTGTAACTATGCATATTGCTTACAAGTTTTGAAGACCTTTGAAGAAAGAGGGATTAATTTAAAAGTGAGTTCATTATTTTGGTCTTTTGCATGAGTAATTAATCTACGGAGTTTGATTAAACACTGAGGGACAGAGATCTTAGGAACATCTGAAGTGCTCCAATGGAAAAGAAACCCCAGACAACCCTTGAAATAGTTATTCTGCATACATGTTATGACACCCTTGACAAAATCCAAATGAAATGTGAATCAGCTCCCTGATAGAAATAGTGGAAGGTGGAAGAAGGTTAATGAACACAGTGTGAAGAATGCTGTGAAGCAGCAAACTGATTTTTACGGAGAGACAAGCAGCCAGTGATTGGTAAGCAGCTGTTTGAGTACCAAATTGGATTGCATAAATTTTAATTAATCTCAATTCATAATATCATGATTTCTATACAGAACTTGTTGTGCACAGAGACCCTCAGCTGAGCACATTGTATTTTTGCAGGAAAGGCAAATTGCTGTCTGACTGATTCATAGTGCCCAAGTGGCAGTCAACAACCAAATGAATTATTTAGTAACACCCAATGTTTTTATCTGTCATTTTAGAATTTCTATCAAAGATAAACCTTAACACTCATGATATGCATTAACCAATTAAATCATTAAACACACAGTCTATATTTTTGTATTATATTTAATGATTTCATTTAAGCTTTTAGCATAAAAGTTTCAGTATTTCCCAGCAGTGAACTTGGGCTTCACTTTTAACTTTGAATTCTAATCTGGCAGTAAACATCACCTGTTTTTAAAAGCTTCTGTCTGTTCAAACCTTAAACCATTCAAATGAACCCATGCTACAAATTATCATCAAGATTCTAGTTGAATATAATGCTCACTATTGGAATCTGCCTTTTACATTTCCTCGCCAGAATCATTGTCAGCCACTTAGAATTGCTCACATGCTTGACCTGTTAGGATAGATGTGAATGTGCATAATAGACCAACAGATATTATAGTACAGTCTTGAAGTATGCACATTGGAATCTCATTTTATTTCACACTCTGAGTATCTCATGAAGTGATTTGTCATTGAAGGAGGACAAGTTTGACTTCAGTTGGAGGGGTTGTTGAAATTTTTTAGAATGGTTTGCAGTTTTTAGGAAAAGAGCTCAGAAGGCTAACACCCTGCTACAGAAACCAGGGCTGATTACTTATGGATTTGCAGGAAAGAAGATTCTACATTCCATGGCCTTTTTATTAGGTACACCTGCTCATTCATGCAAATATCTAATCAGCCAATCATATGACAGCAACTCAATACATAAAGCATGCAAACATGGTAAAACGGGTCAGTTGGTGCTCAAACCAATCATCAGAATGGGGAAGAAATGTGATCCAAGCAACTTTGACTGTTAAGTAATTGTTGGTGGCAGTCAGGGTGGCTTGAGTATCTCATAAACTGCTGATCTCTTGGGATTTTCACAAACACCAGTCTCTACATCTTAAAGAGAATGGTTCAAAATTAAAAATAAAAATCAGTTCTGTGACAGTTCTGGGGGTAATAATGTCTTGGTAATAAGAAAGGTCAGAGGAGAATGGCCAGACAGTTGACAGGAAGGCAACAGTAACTCAAGTTGACATTCAAGTTGACAGGAAGGCAACAGTAACTCAAGATCAAAGTTCAAAGTTTAAAATGTTGATGGATTCTGGTGTTTTACAAGTCAGGAACAAGGCACAAAATGTGTTGCTTCATGTTTATTTTACTAAGAGTTGATAGATCAAAGAGAAGTTGAAACAAACAGCGACAGAGGTCTACTAGTTGAAGATGCGAAAGAAACTAAAGATAGCAATTAGCATTACCAGCTATTTTATACTACAAAGATAAGGAAAATATCTATTCAAATTTGTAGATAAGAGATAACAAATTAAAAAGTACTCATTTGAATATAGCAGTACCAAGTTGACCAATGAGAAAGTACTTATTCACTTAATGCAAAACAATGAAGCTTCCAGAGCTTTTCAGAATTGTGCTTTGTATAGGCATTAGAGGCATATTAAACTACATAAAATACAAGCAGATAATTAGTTGTTAAACTGCAAAGAAAATAATAATTAAATGGTCTAATCTAAGAATTAAACAGTAGGCTCTAAGAAACCCATTTTTGATTCAATATCACACATTTAGAATCATTATATGTAAAAATACAAAGACAGAAAAAACTTCTGGTATTTATGTTACATAGTGTATAAAATAATCAAAAATTATTTAGGTTTATGAAATATCAAAGGATATATATTTTTTCCAAAGTATTGATAAGATAATGCCATGGTTAGGCAGATTAGTAGGCACACACACACAAGTTTGAACTGTTTTATTAATGTTCACCTTTAAACAAATAAAAAGACATAAATTATGATAAGGTATGTTCATATGAATATTAGCAATCACAGTAAGTAAACAAAATTAGCAAAAGTAAAACAACAACAACTAATGTTAGAATAAACTTCATTATGTTCAGGAGTTTACAACTTGCTTGAAGTTTTCTCTCTGGTTATATAGGCACTGTAACCAAAAGGTTGCCAACACATTAACCACAGCATGTGCTGTTATTGTCAGTTCCACTTTAGCCACTTTTAGCCACTTGCAGTGGCTAGCATGTATGCACTGTCTTTTGCTTTCTACTTTCACCAGCGAATTGGTTACTAACATCACTTGATAAGGATCCAGTGAGATCCCAGTGGTTCTTTATGTGGTTTCTTAACCAGGATCCACTCACCAGGAGTCAGGGTGTGCCCTCCTTCTGTTGGGTCACTCCAAGCAGCTGAAACCTGTTGAGATGCAAGTTCAACAGCTTAGATTAAATTCATACAATAGAAATTGTCACTGTGTATATCACTCTCTCTGAGACTGAGGGCTTCTGGCAGTGACTTAGGAGGCCCTGATTGCATTTTGAATGGTCTTAGTTTTGTTTTCGTGTTTGAGGTTGCTCAGATGCTTCATAAGACCATAGAGCCATAGGTTCTTAGTTGTCTGATGATTCCAATCATTCGGTCAATTTGTCCTGATGTCTGAGTGATGTTGACAATGAAAGGACCATTCAATGTTCATCAGTCGACATAATTCCTGACAAGCACTCCCAGTGAGATATGTTCCTTGGTCAGAGTGGATGTGGCCTGGCAATCCCAATCTAGGAATATAGTCCTTGATCACAGTTTTAACTATGTGTATGGCAGAAAGTTTGGCTGGAATATCTTCCACCCTTCTTGAATACTTGTCCACTATTACCAGTATGTCTGTATCCTTTACAGGTTGGCAAAGAAATATAGTCCACTCATAAGTGTAAAAATGGAACAGGCAGGGCAGAAGCACTTAAATGTGTTAACTTTCCCACTGCTCAAGTGTTGGTTTTCTGACATGTTATACATTTTTCAAATGTTTGTTTATTTTGCCCATGAAGTTGGATTCCACCGCCAGTAGGTATATCTGTCAATCATCTTCTGTACCCCAAAGGGTCCTAGGTAGTGTGTTTGCTATGTCAGATAAAGAAGAAACATAGTTCGGGCTACACACGTCTGTGATGAGTACCATATCTCCATACTCTAATCACTGTTAACATCTCACTATTCCCCATCCAGAACCGCTTCTCCTGTCTGGAGTATTAAGCTTACATCTCTCGAATATCATGTATGTTCATCTGTAATACAGAATTCAATTTTATTCCATAATACCATTTGTTGAGGTCACTGTATATGCTCTTGGTAATTTTTAATTTCTTTTACTCCTTCCCATGCTGCCCTTTTGCAAGTTCATAAACAAATGCATTTCCACAGCTTGCCATTGTAGTCATTTTGCAGTAACTTTTAAATTTGAATACAGAAGCTTCTGATGCCAGTTGTATAACATCCATAAGCTCTTGTATGACCATTCTTGATTGTGGCTTCTACTGCTCCTAGAAATCTTCTGTCTCCATAAGTTTTTAAACTCAAGAACAAATCCAAAAGTATATTGAGAATTAGTGTAGATATTAGCTGATCTTCCTTTTGCCAACTGCTAGTCTTCAATCAAAGGTTTTAGTCCTGCCTGGTGCACAGAGGCACCAAGAGCCATGCTTCCTGATGCCAGCATTTCAGTTTCAGAAGCAACTGCCCATGCAGCCATTTGAATTTTTCTCTCAGTCACTTCAGTGTACAGAATCAAATTCAGTTTCAATAAAGGAGTTATTTTGCAATAATTTGCCTCTTTGCATGTGAGATGGCTTTCCGCAAATTGTACCCAGATGTCTTGTATTTTACTTAGTCACCAGATCTGAATACAACTGATCTGGCCCTCAGCAAATTGTGCATCTCATGGCACATTCAAGGCTTCTGGCTGGGGAAGACTCCGAATGATTTTGTGGACATAGTCTCATCTATGATTATTTTTATAACGTCTGTGACAACCGTGGTGCATTTGTTCGGATCCTTTCATGAGTCCTTGTGTATGTCCCAATCCAGTGACCTGAAGCAGCCCCATAGCTGCTCTTTTGCCTCCCACTACCACATCTTCATTGTCCTTACTTTATTAGCTTCGCTGTTTAGCTTCTGCCTTAATGCAGGATGTTTTGCATAGTTATAGCAGTGTCACAACAGTGGTGTACAGAAGAGCACCTGTGAATGCACAGCATCTCAAACCTCAAAGCAGATGGGCTGCAGCAGCAGGAGAGCACAAATGTACTTTCAGTGGTCACTTTATTAGGGTCAGAAAGGTATCTAAGAAAGTACCAACTGAGTGTTTAACCATAGTAGTTATAGTACTCTTTGTGTCTAAATAATTAAAACTGAATAATAAATTCAGCTCTGAGAGAATTACTCTAGCCTATTGTTTACTTCTATAGTGATGACTCTGTTAACTGATGAAATTATCTATATATTTAGTTTGTGAATCATGTGCACTTTTCCAGGATTCATCAGGAGGGTTAAAATGACTAAATGAGAGAACAAGTCTGTCTAGCTGACTTTAAAAGATAAATAAAACTAATGAAAAAATATAGCAACTCTAATATTTTGTACAAAATATATGGTAAAAAATTTTGTTTGGAAGAATTTCTGTCACATTGTACAAGGAGATCCCAATGAAAAGTAATGTACTGAACTATTAACTCAGTTCCTCTTCGCACAGAAATCAATCCTAAATTATTTCCAGTTAAAAAAACTCAAAATTTTCAAATATGTCTAGGGCTATCCACACTATTGTCTGCCAATGCTTAAAATAACTGCTAATTAAAAAAATACAGCACCCAAGTCGACCAAGCAAACTTGTACCATCCCACAAAATAAGAACAAATGTTCTCATCCAGTGATGTGATGAAATAATTGCAGCTTTGCATGCATTTTGCCAAAAAATAATCAGCACCAGCCACTGCAGAAAAATAAATATATATCTTTAAAGAAATCTGTACTAATATCACTTGGTATTGATAGTGATTTTATCCAATTACAAATTTGTGATAGAATGGACAGCCAGCACTTTTTTTTTTATCCCTAGGTAATGGCTAAAATGAGCGGGCATATTTTTAAGCCGATTGGAAGGAAGTGCAGGAGGTTGTCGGAGGTAGGTTTGTTTTTACACAGGGAGTGAGTGGTAGCTGTATGAATCCTTGCAGGGGTGGTGGGAAAGGCAGATACATTAAGGTCATTTCAGTGATAGACATATGGATGAATGAAAATTGGAGGACTATGTGGGAGGGAAGCATCAGATTGATCTTGGGGTAGGTTAAAAGTTCAACATAACATCATGGGCCGAAGCACCTGCACTGTTTTATATTCTAAAAGGAAAATCTAATCCTTCACTTCAATGTGGCTAGGACTAAACACATACTACCTCTTTAATGGTACAATTGGAAATGAAGCAATTATATCCTCTCATTTCCAACTAAGAATTCTTGTCAATATGTTTCATTTTATCATCAAGCTGAAATACATTTTTGAAACTGGAAAATATTTAGGGGCTTGTTTTGTTAAATATTCTACCAAACTTGCTACCATGTTAATATAAATGACATATTGAGAAAAGTAGGTTGAGTTCATTTTAAGATTTTTTTAAAAATTGTTATTGATGAATAATGATAAATGCAGATAAAGATTAGAATTTCATACATTGTTTTAATTAACAGTAAAGTACAGATCCCGAAGGACTGCAAATCCTTGCAGATCTGACTTCTCAATTACAAGTTGTATCTACCAGCTGTGAAATAATGCTGTTTGACAGCAACAGAGTTCTTATTGAATCTAAATCCTCTGAATTGAAACAGATTAAAATTCCTGCTAGTTTAAAGTTGAATTGTTTATAGACTGATGTGACATTCCTGCAATACTCATGTAAATCTTTACATAAAGGGAGAAAGCTCCTATTAAACTTTACATTCATGTCTTTCTGCAGAAGGTAAATTGATTGCAAAGTCATATCAGCAAAGTAAAAACGCAAAATAGCTTCTCTTCTATATTGTTCTTTCCAGTGGGATTTCATGATACTGTCTGTTCTATTTTGCACTTCACTAACTCACAGCAACCTATTCGGTTTATACTTGTAGCAAACACTGGGTACCAACCCAACCCTGCCATTAAAACTTGGTTCCAGGCCTAAAATACTGACAGTTTTTCTTCCTACAGACTGCTGAGACACATGGTCCCTCAACCTAAGTGGTTCCAGCATTTTCTGTTCTTATTTCAGATTTGTCACATCTGCATTTGCTTGATTTTCATTAAATGGCATCAAACCTGCTGATCAAGCAAGACTGCAGTAATGGCCTTGACTTTGCTAAGGCTGAATGACAGCTTTCTCACACCACCTCATGACTCCATCAGAACCGTAACTTCATCATCAAGCATCAGGCTAATATTTTCCAGGAAGCACTGGATCATTTTTTCTTAGGAAATCATCCTGCAGCCTCATGGTCTCCTAGCCATATACAATTTGCTTTGAGTTTCTGCTTGTTCAAGTCCCACCTGATTTTAGGAACACAAGACACAAGAAAATAGCAGGAGCAGTCCACAATGCCCCCTTGTGCCTGTCCCATCATTCAATGTGATCATGGCTGATATATTGTATACTGGCAAGAGAAAATCTGTAGATGCTGAAAGTCCAAGGAACGCACATCAAAATGCTGGAGGAACTGAGCAGGCCAGGCCGAGACCTTTCGTCAGGACTGGAAAGACTGGAAGTCAGACTAAGAAAGCGGGGGGAGAGAGGAAAAAGTACAAGGTGGCAGGCAACAGGTGAAACCGGGAGGGAGGAAAGGATGGAGTAAGGAGCTGGGAAGTTAATTGGGAAAGGGATAATGGGCTGTAGAAGGGGTAATCTAATAGAAGAGTACAAAAGACCGTGGAAGAAAAGGAAGGGGGAGGAGCACCAGAGGGAGAATCATTGTATACTGACCTCCTCTGTCACACCAGTTCCCTAGAGCCCTTATGTAATGCCCTGGTTCATATTTTTTTTACTGTTATGCTGTATTTATTCCATTTAGTGCTGTTCCGTGTGAGCTGCTTGTTTCAGCTTATGTTTGGGTTATTGTTGAAGATAAGAGTGAGGAGAAATGTATGCCATCCAATTAGGATGGTCATATTAAGGGGAGGTTTCTCTGGTGAGGGACACTAAGGTTGGGCTTGGAGCAGTTGTTCAAGAGGAAATGAAGAGAGAAGATGCTGGTGAGAACCGGTTGTAGCATACTATCTAGTGGGAGACCTGTTTGTTCGTGATTGAGTACAAGTGACGCTCGGAAGGTGGTGTGTGCTTTCATGTTGACCAAGGGCCCAACACGTGAGTGACAGAGAAGTTCAAGGTGAGCTGCAAATTGTGCAAATTTGACTGTTTAATTAGAATGGGCCCTGTTCTTTTTGTTATTCTTTACTAATCCTTTAGTTCAGATTCATAAATATAATTCCTTTAATTGTATGCAGTGTACTGTCTGTTATTTTGTGGCATTAATTTGTAACAGGGCAACAAGTGACACAGCATCCACACAAGCCGAGGTGTGGAGTGAGATCAAGTGTGCCTCAATCTCATGAGTTTGGCGGGGCCTGAGGTTGTCTTCCCGAGACCTATGCAGCCAAGGAAACCAAGGTGTTTCACTTAATTCTTTTGAATATTTATTCTACTCCAATTAAACGCTTCTAATGTTTAGACCTTCATAGAAACATAGAAAACCTACAGCACAATACGGGCCCTTCAGCCCACAATAAGAAACTTTTATGTACCTCACAGACTTAAAGGTTTATCTCATTGTATAGACTACCAGTGCCATCTTATTCATCATTCTATTATTGCTTATGGATTCCCAATCTACCTGCATATCTATCTCTCACCATGATGACCTGAGGGCCCTTCAGTTGTGCAGAGGCCAAAGCAATCCTCTCTCTGCTGCTGCTGCCTATCTAAACAAGCATTAAATCACAGCAAAGTGTATTTGCTCATACCTGTATGAGTTGTAACTGTGCACAATTTGAAAAAACAAACCAGCCATGGACAAGCATATTGTAGTAAACAAGCTGCAGGTACACCCACCAGAGACGAGGAACCCACAAATTAGTAATGAGGACGTGATGGAGAAGAACAGAAGCAGTTTAAAGCAACAAAATTATCAACTATGTTGACCAAATGTACTTGCATGATGGCAGGATAGATCCATAGCTTCAGTTTATAGACTCAAGGCATTGAGTCTCGAAGTCAGACTTGAACACAGGCAAAAAAGGGGGTGAATGTTACTGGCATAACTTTATAATGGTTTAACTAGAAGGTGAGAATGCTAAACAGCAGCTCAGATCAAATCCCATTATCTTAGGAGCCATGCACTTACAATTGATTCTGAGAGCCTTTTAATGCTTTGAAAGTCAAAGTCAAAGGGAATTTCTTATTAAAGTCGCCATATACTACCATAAGTATCGTTTTCTTCACAGGAAAATAAAAAAATACAATATAATTTATGAAAGAGTGGACAGAAACAAAGATTGACAAACAATTAATGGGAAAAGGAAGACAAATTGTGCAAATAAAAAATAAATAATACTGAGTTGCAGAGTTTTTGAAAGTGAGCCTGTAACTTGTGAAATCAGTTCAGAGTTGAGGTGCATGTCTATCCAATGGACAAAGATGTCCTTTGGGGCAATCATGATTGAAATGAGACAGTGTGGGCAAAGCCATATCTGCTCAAAGCAAAGATGTGATAACGTAAGAAAGTAATCTTAACCAAAGAAGTCTTAACTATAGAGCCACATTGGAAGATTCCTTGTAACCATGTAAGATGTTTTTTTTTTCAAGATAATAAAGCAATTACAGTATCACTTTACCACAGATTCAGAACCAGAAACCAGAGGTTATGCTAGACCATTGATGATTATATAGCTTGCTGAAGAATCTGTCTCGACACTGTAATTTTGGTGCCTTTCTCAATTGATCTTTGTGGAACCAGTTTATGTGTGGTTTAACAGAAAAGCAAGATTACATGCTCTAGATTTAGTGTTTGAGGGTACATGAGAAACCATCAAAATTATGCAAATAAGTTTCAAAAACATAAATGAATATTGGGCAGTATAATAATGTCAGTAATAATATTGCAAACAGCAGAAGCTGTACTCCGTTACCAAGCCAAATTCATATTCACATGCTTGATGCAAAGTGTGAGGCTGGCGGGGAAAGCTGCTGTCTGTGTAATGGAAATCATCCAGCACTGATGTGTTAGTTTAGAGTTTTGAAATACTCCACCTGCAAAAAGGAAGTGCTTTTAACCTCTGTGTGAGGTGTGACACAGGAACACCAGCCAGAGTGATGTCAGCTAAATTGTTCCACATTGTAAAAGAAATACTTATAATAGCAAGCTACAAGGGGAGGTTTGTTTATTTTGAAGCTTGTGAGTAGCACATAGAGCAGATCTGAAACAGTATACCTGCACTGGTGGCAATAATGAAACATTAGTGCAGCTGCTGACCTAGGTTATAGGCAGAGGTATTAAGGAGTCATCTAGGAATTCAACAGAGTGCCTTTAACAAAACTACATTGAAGCCTAATGACGGTCTAGTAATATACTCAAAATTTCAGGTCAGATGTGATTGTAAATGAAGCTAATATTCACAGCAGATCATGACACAAATAGACCAACTCGTTTTGGAGAATATTGGTTCAGAGAATCAGTGAACAGTGAATTAGAAGATTGCATTTTGTAATTATGTCTTCCATAACCTCCAAAAACTGTCTCAGAAAATGGAAAGGATTTAGTCTGAACACCTCATTGCCAGAACTGCATAAGTTTCTGGAGAAATCGTTGCATGCTGAAAGATATAAGAGGTAACAAGTTCATATGACCACTAAGCTAAATCTCGCGAATTTATTGCAGGCAG
This sequence comes from Hypanus sabinus, assembly GCF_030144855.1. Lineage (NCBI taxonomy): Eukaryota > Metazoa > Chordata > Chondrichthyes > Myliobatiformes > Dasyatidae > Hypanus > Hypanus sabinus. The sequence continues at coordinate 151,212,807 of NC_082707.1, read as the reverse complement.
GCCTGGTAGCATGCACATTGAAAACTGAATTAGAAAAGGAACTCAACAATGTTAAAAACATGGTTTGTTATTCATAACTACAGTATATAGAATAATTATTTAATGTTCAAAGGGGATAGGATTGCCTGGCTTGAGAGGGAGTGTAATATAACACTTAACTATGCTATAGAAGATGAATTATTTCCCTTTCCCACATCACAGAAACAGTGTAAAGGACACAGGCTTTTGCCCTTTTGGACCTGTTACAATCACATGCATAATTAAATGCAAATAAAGAATAACATCATTATAGCTAGGAGGTTTATTCATCAATCAGGCTACCATATAATGTAAAGTTATTTCCAAAGTATTCAAGGCCCTTTAACTGGGATTTTAAAAAGAATGTAAGAGTCTCTGTATAACCAGGAAGTTTTGAACATGGCTGCCATAGAAAAGAAAAATCTCTGAATATTTGGGAAGTTATTTAGGCTACATGCACACTAGACCAGATAATTGTGAAAATGCCAGTTATAGGTGTCCACACTATGCGTTTTTGAAAATATGTCTATCCACATTGAAACAGAGATTTTGGTGAATCTCCTCCTGCTGGGCATGCTCAGGACACATCTACCGAAAGCAAGCGACATGTTTGGTGTTGAATCTCGCTGTTTGTGTAGTTACAGACTAGAAAAACTTAAAACAATGGACAGCTGTTGGCTCTCACGCAGGAGAACTTAAAAGTAAAATAAAAACAAATACTGGAGCGTACAGAGGCAACTGACAGGGAGTTCACGGACAGATTGACCTGGCTGACGACGAACAATGAAAAACTGACTAACTCTGTTGCATTAATAAAGCAGCACCTTGTTAAATGTGTAAATGTTTTAATGTCTGCATCAGTGTTATCTTGTATTTCCATACAATGTTACATTAGGCTGTTGCACGTCTATTGTCAGAGAAGTACTTGCATAAATAGGTAAACCACCTTCATACCAGCAAGGACAGAAAACGGCAAAGTGAGTATACTTAGTAATTCAGTACGTAATGGGTCAAAGTATTTGGTGAGTACATTTCTAACTCTTCTGGCTTCAGTCTTGTTGCCGTCTGTTCTGAAATTGTTAGGTTGTGTTTAAGAAAACAATGAAATATCGCGCTGCCGTCTGATAGCGTTTTCAGATTTCTCCGGTTACCCCGTCCACACTGATCTGCCCGAGTGGCGTTTTCAAAGATACCCACCCTGGAAAGCGTTTCTGAAAAGCTCCAGTTTCAGGGGACAAAAACATCATTTTAGTGTGGACGAAGGGTAAAAACGAAGAGAAAAAGCTTCGGTTACGGATTTATCTGGTGTAGTGTGGATGTAGACTTAGAAGGCTTCCTGAGCTCAATTTTAAACTCCAGAAGAGAAAATGTGTCAGTGCAGAAAAATTAAAATTAGTTGAGCTTAAGGGTAACTGTGATGAAGAGGTTTTACAACTGTTTAAGGAAAATTTTGAAGACATTGTCAAGACCAGAAAACATGACTGACACGGATTCAACCTTTTCTCGGCAGATTATGCCAGATATTATATTTTCCTTTATCAATTGTAAAACCTTTTCATATTACACAATCTCATAACCTCACATTAACCTCACAGACAAAGGATGATAAGTGGTGGAGTGAAGGGAATGACAAAAGATGGCTGAGCCTCAGATGATTTCATCAATCCATAAAATAATACTCTTCTGCAGAAATGCTGATACAAAGCACATGCCAATATATTTGACTTTGGCATAGCTGCATCTGGAAGGCTAATAGGAATAAAGGCAATTAGACCATAAGATATAGGAGTAGAATTATATCACTTGGCCCATCGAGTCTTCATTGAAGTTAACGACTGTCCCGAGCCTTGTAGGTTCATCAGTCCGGTGCTTATGCTGGTTTCTGTTGCATGAAGTGACTGAGAGTACAAGACTGCCCCCCCCCCCCCGTCCCCCGGATAGGACACCAGTCTAACGCGAGGTTAAACTCTGCTAGTACCCATTTTCAGCTGGCTGGACTGGAGTGGTGTGTGGTTAAGTTCCTTGTACAACATGCTGCCTCGGCTGGGGCTCAAACTCACGACCTTCAGATTGCTAGTCCAACACCTTAGCCACTTGGCCACACATTCTTTCATTGCTGATGTGTTAATCCTGTCAACCACATTCATTGTATTTCTCTTTGTAATCTTTAACACCCCAATGAATAAACAGCCTAACGACCTCCACTTTAAATATATCCAATGGCTTAGCCTCGACAGCCATCTGTGGCAATTCCACAGATTTAACACCCTTTGTCTAAAGAAATACCTTGTCATCTTTATTCTAAAGGGATGCCCTTAAATTCTGATGCTGTGCCCTCTAGTTCTAAAATCTCCCACTATTGGAACATCCTTTCCACGTCCACTCTGCCTAGGCCTTTCAAAATTGGATAGCCTTCAATGAGATACTCCTTCATTCCTCTAAACTCCAGTTATTACAGGCCCACAGCTATCAAATGCTCCTCATACATTATCCCCTCATTCCTGGGATCATTCTCAGAAATCTCCTTTGAATCCTCTCCAAAGTTTTTTCTTTAGTAGAGGTCACTGCACCGCGATGACAGAGACTCATGTTCATAGAATGTTGAGCCGATCGTTGAGACCTCTACAGCTTTTCTTACATAAGGGACCCAAAATTGCTCATAATACTACAAATGCAATTTGGTCAATGCCTTATAAAGCCTCAGCATTACTCCTTGTAATACACATAAGAGATGTGATGTACCTTATGATGTTGCTTAACGAAGCTGTCTAGGTCCCCTACTCATTTTTTATACATACTCCCCTCAGGAAACATCATTAGGGGGCATAAACTTGGTTTCCACATTAACATACAATTCCAAATTCCACATAAACACACAATTTGACCATCAGATTATAAGATATAGGAGCAGAATTAGGCCTTTGAGTCTGCTTTGCCATTTCATCACAGTTGATCTATTTTTCTCTCAGCCCCACTCTGTTCCATACCCTCACTTTAGGAAGTCTGATCACCTAGCTGTACTTCTACTCCCAGAGTATAGGCAGAAACTGAAGACTGCAGCACTGGCAGTGAGGACCAAGAAGGTTTGGACAAGGGAAGCACAGGAGTGCCTACAGGACTGATTTGAATAGGTGGACTGGACTGTATTCAGGGATTCATCTTCGAATCTGGATGAGTATGCTGCAGTTGTTACCAACTTCATTAAATCCTGTGTAGATGAGTGCATGCCCACAAAGATTTACTGTACATTCCCAAACCAAAATCCATGGGTGAACCAGGAGGTATGTCGTCTGCTGAAGGCTAGATCTGTGACCTTCATGTCTGGTGATCCAGGCCTGTACCAGAAAACCAGGTATGATTTGCAGAGGACTATTTCAAGGGCAAAAAGACAATTTTAAATGAGCTTGGAGGCGACATCGGGTGCATGGCTACTCTGGCAGGGTCTGCAAGACCTTACTTCCTACAAAGCAAAACCCAATAGCATGAATGGCAGCGATGCTTCACTACCAGATGAACTTAATGCCTTCTATGCCTGTTTTGAAAGGGAGAATATAACTGCAGCTGTGAAGATCTTTGCTACACCTGGTGATCCTGTGATCTCTGGCTCAGTGGCTGATGTTAGCTTGTCTTTAAAGAGAGTGAACCCTCACAAGATGAAAGTTCCCAATGGAATATCTGGTAAGTCTCTGAAAACCTGTGACTAGCAGCAGTATTCAAGGACATTTTCAACCTCTCACTGCTACGGGTGGAAGTTCCCAGTTGCTTCAAAAAGGCAACAATTATACCAGTGCCTAAGAATAATAATGTGGGCTGCCTTAATGACTATTGCCTGGTAGCACTCATATCGACAGTGATGAAATGCTCTGAGAGGTTGGTCATTATTAGACTGAACTCCTGCCTCAGCAAGGACCTGGACCCATTGCATTTTGCCTATTGCCACAATATGTCAACAGCAGATGCAATCTCAATGGCTCTTCACACGGCTTCAGACCACCTGGACAACACAAACACCTATGTCAGGATGCTGTTCATCAACTATAGCTCAGCATTTAATACCATCATTCCCACAATCCTGATTAAGAAGCTGCCGAACCTGGGCCTCTGTTCCTCTCTCTGCAATTGGATCCTCAACTTCCTTACTGGAAGACCACAATGGGTGTGGATTGGTGATAACATATCCACTTCGCTTATGATCAACACTGGTGCACCTCAGAGGTGTGTGATTAGCCCACTGCTCTACTTTTATATACTCATGACTGTGTGGCTAGGCATCGCTCAAATACTATCTATAAATTTGCTGACAATACATCCATTGTTGGTAGAATCTCAGCTGGTGACAAGAGGGTGTACAGGAGTGAGATATGCCAACTAGTGGAGTGGTGCCGCAGCAACAACCTGGCACTCAACTTCAGTAAGACGAAAGAGCTGATTGTGGACTCCAGGAAGGGTAAGATTAAGGAACACATACCAATCCTCACAGAGGGATCAGAAATGGAGAGTGAGCAGCTTCAAGTTGCTGGGTGTCAAGATCTCTGAGGATCTAAACTGGTCCCAACATATCAATGCAGTTATAAAGAAGGCAAGACAGTGGCTATACTTTATTAGGAGTTTGAACAGATTTGGCACACTCAAAAACTTCTATAGTTGTACCGTGGAGAGCATTCTGACAGGCCGCATCACTGTCTGGTATGGAGGGGCTACTGTACAGGACCAAAAGAAGCTGTAGAAGGTTGTAAATCTAGTCAGTTCCATCTTGGGCACTAGCCTACAAAGTTCCCAGGACATCTTTAGGGCGCGATGTCTCAGAAAAACAGCTTCCATTATTAAGGACCTCCAGCACCCAGGGTATACCCTTTTCTCACTGTTACCATCAGGTAGGAGGTATAGAAGCCTGAAGGCAAAAACTCAGCGATTCAGGAACAGCTTCTTTCCCTCTGCCATCCGATTCCTAAATGGACATTGAAGCTTTGGACACTACCTCACTTTTTTTTTAATATACAGTATTTCTGTTTTTGCACATTTTTTAAAAATCTATTCAATATACATATACTGTAATTTATTTACTTTATTTATTGTTATTTTGTTTTATTTATTATTATTACTTCATTTTCTCTGCTATGTTATGTATTGCATTGAACTGCTGCTGCTAAGTTAACAAATTTCACATCACATGCTGGTGATAATAAACCTGATTCCGATTCTGATTCTAATCTTCTGATTTCCCCCAGTATCCCTTTATGCCCTGACCAATCAAGAATTTAACAACCTCTGCCTTAAATATACACAAAGGCTGGGCCTCTACAGGTGCCTGTGGAAACAAATTCACCACTCTCTGGCTAAAGAAATTCTTCCTCATTTTCATTCTAAAAGGATGCCCCTCAATTCTGAGGCTGTGTCCTCTAGTCCTAGACTCTCCAACCATAGAAAACATCCCCTCCACATCCACTCTATGAAGGCCTTTCATCATTCAATAGGTATCAATTAGTTCATTTATCATTCTTCTGAATTCAGGTCCAGAGCAATCAGACAGTCCTCATGTGACAAACTGTTCCATCCTGGAATCATTTTTGTGAACCTCCTTTGAACTCTCTCCAGTTTCAGCACATTCTTCCTTTTTTTATTATTGTTTTTTTATTTTTTATGCATTTTCTACAACACTACAGCAAAAACCCCCCAAAAACAAAATAGGAAATTAATACAGTGCAAGATAAACATACCATAATAATATAATTCACAATAATAATTGAAAAAGCACCCAAATTAAAGTTGTGTATAGTTAGTGTCCCCCCCACCCCAACAAAGAAAAAAAAACTCCAGACCAACCACAGCAAAATGTAGGAGATATAAATTAGAACATTCAAACCCCCAAAACTGTAAATACAAGTAAAAACAGAAGATAATAATGCCTACTACCAAAAAAAAGCTGAAAGTAAGGGACTCAAAAAGAAACCTAAGCAGAAGAAAGGGTATGAAAATATTCAATAAAAGGTCCCCAGACCATATAAAACGTTATGTCCGAATTAAGAATTGAGTAGTGAATTTTTGTAAGGTCTAAATAGGACATAATATCATTGAGCCATTGAGCATGCGTGGGTGGGGAAACATCTCTCCATCTAAGAAGAATTAGACATCTAGCCAGAAGAGAAGCAAAAGATAATGTTTGACATTTAGTCGAGCTCAAATGTATATCCATCTCATCCATGGAACCAAAAAGAGCAATCGGAGGGTTAGGTTCTAAGTGGCAATTCAGAATATGAGATAAAGTTAGGAAAACATCTTTCCAAAATTTCTCTAGACTAGGGCAGGTCCAGTACATATGAATGAGAGAAGCCTCACCACTTTTGCATTTATCACATACCAGACGAATATTAGGGTAAAATCAAGACAATTTAGATTTGGACATATGAGCCCTATGAACAATCTTAAACTGTAAAAGACAGTGGGGAGCACAAAGTGAAGTTGAGTTAACTGACTTGAGAATCGAGTCCCAAACCACATCAGATAAGGGAATACTTAAGTCATGCTCCCAAGCCATTCCGATATTATCCAAATCCAAAAAAAAACCGTAAGGGTACTAATTTATCATGAATAAAAGATATTAACCCTTTACCCAAAGGATTAATAGAAAGAAACAAGTCCACAGCGATTTTCTCGGGCATCTCAGTAAAGTTGGGTAATAAAGGATTTATGAAGTGTCTAATTCAGAGGTACCTAAAGAAATGGGCATTAGGTAGATTAAACTTAGCAGAAAGTTGTTGAAAAGATGCAAAATGATTGTCAATGAAAAGATCTTCAAAATACCTAATGCCCTTTCTATACCAATCATAGAATGTTGAATCGTGCATAGAGGGTAAAAAAAAGATGATTATGTAAAATAGGACTAGAAAGGGAAAAACCATAGAAACCACTAAATTTCCTAAACTGGGCCCATATTCGCAGAGTGTGTCTAACAAGAGGATTAACAATTAGTCTAGGCAAACTACTAGGGAGTGCAGATCCAGGAAGTGCAGAAATAGACAGATCCTTAGTGAAATTCAGCTCCATTGCCAACCATTTAGGGCGGTCAGACTGGCTATGAAAAAAAGACCAGAAGGTAAGACAATGAATGTTAGCTGCCCAATAATATAAACAAAAATTGGGTAAGGCCATGCCGCCTTCTTTTTTAGATTTTTGAAGGTAGGCTTTATTAATTCTAGAATGCTTACCCTTCCACAAATAGGACAAAATGATAGAGTCTAACGAATCAAAAAAGGTTTTAGAAATAAAAATTGGAATAGATTGAAATAAGTATAAAAATTTAGGGAGAATATACATTTTAATAATATTAACACAACCTAGCAATGACATAGATAATGGTGACCATTGTGACAAACTCTGTTTTGTAGAATGCAAAAGATTGGCAAAATTTGCGCGAAAAAGATCCTTAAAATTCCTTGTAACTCTAATACGAAGATAGGTAAATTGATTATCAACTACTTTAAAGGGGAGGTTGCGAAATACTAATGCTTGTGCTTCTTTATTAATTAGAAAAAGTTCATTGTTATGAAGATTAAGTTTATAGCCAGAGAACTGGCTAAATTGATCAAGAAGAGAAAACATCGGAGGTAAGGATGTGGACGGATTTGAAAGAAAAAGTAGTAAATCGTCAGCGTAAAGAGGAACTTAATGCTCAACACCCCCCCTTCAGATCCCCATCAATTCAGGACAGCTTCGAAATGCAATCACCAGAGGATCTACAGCCAAATCAAAAAGAAAGGGACTTAAGGGGCATCCTTGACGGGTGCCACGTTTAAGGCTAAATGACTGGGATTGCTGACAGTTAGTTAGAACAGAAGCAGTAGGACATAACTATAGCAATCTGATCCAAGAGATAAAACTTTGACCGGGTCAAATTTTTCTAAAACCGCAAAAAGGTAATTCCACTCTATACGATCAAACGCTTTCTCCGCATCAAGAGAAATAACACATTCAGGAGTCCCAATTGAAGGCGAGTATAAAATATTAAATAAACACTGTATATTAAAAAAAGGAAGACAATTTTTAATAAAACTTGTTTGATCATCAGAAATAATAGAGGGTATAACATTTTCTAATCTATGGGCCAAAACTTTGGCCAAATTTTTAACATCAACATTAAGCAAAGAAGGAGCACTCTGTTGGATCTTTGCTCTTTTTGAATAAAAGGATAATACATGCCTCATTAAATGAAGATGGCAATTTACCATAGTTAAACGAATCAGATAGTACTGAGAGTAGCTGAGATGAGAGAAGTGAAGAGAATAATTTATAGAATTCTACGGGGAACCCATCAGGTCTGCCTGATGACAGTGCAGAAATAGCAAAGGATACTTCTTCTAGTGATATAGGCTCATTAAGTTTTGCTTTAGAATCAGATGAAAGCGAAGGGATATTCAAGCTATTTAAAAAAAGGTCAACAGAAATATTATCATTCAGGGATTCGGAGGAATAAAGCCGAGAGTAAAAATTCTTAAATGAGTCATTAATTTCTGAGTGATTCGATGTAATATCCCTGTTCTCCTTCCGAATCTGTAATATGTTGTTTAGCTTTACAGCATCTCAACTGATTAACTAGAAACTTGCCAGATTTGTCACCGTGAGTATAAAAGCGACTCTTACTTTCAAGAAGTTGACGTTCAACTGGTTGAGTACAGAGAAGGTCAAATTTAGTTTGGAGTTCTACATGCTTCTTGTATAATTCAGGGTTTTTAGTCTAAGCATATAGTTGATCTAATACCTTAATCTGATCAATCAAATCTCATCACTCTGAACAGGATCTTCTATTAAGATTCACTGTATATGAAATTATTTGACCCCTCAAATAAGCTTTCATAGCATCCCAGACAATCTGGGATGGAATTTCAGAGGACATATTGGTGTTTAAGAAAAAAGTTATCTGATCCTTAATAAATTTTACAAAATCATCATCCAATAATGAAGTTGGGTTAAAACACCAATGTTTATTCCTCTGAGAGAGACCAGGAAGATTTAGAGACAAGCTGACTGGAGCATGATCGAAAATCAGTATACTCTGATAATCACAAGAGTGAACAAATGAAATAAGTTGATTATCAATTTAAAAATAGTCAATTCTAGTGAAGGTATGATGGACATGTGAAAAAAAAGAATAATCTCTCTCAGTAGGATGAAGGAAATGCCATATATCGGAGATACTATAATTAGAAAGAAAAGAGTGAATACCTAAAGCAGATTTAGTAGGACAGATGACGATTGATCCAAAGCTGGGTCTAACCAGCAACTAAAGTCGCCACCCAGTATAAGAGAATATAGATTCAGATCTGGTAATAAGGAAAAAAAGTGTTCAAAAAAGTTAACATCATCAAAATTGGGAGCATACAGATTAACTAGTACTACTTTAGTATTATATAAATCCTTTCTACGATAAGGGGCCCAAAACTGCTCACAATACTCCAAGTGAGACCTCACCAGTGCTTTATAAAGCCTCAAAATCCATACTTTTATATTGCAGTCCTCTTGAAATGAATGCTAACATTGCATTTGCCTTCCTCACCATTGACTCAACCTGCAAATTAACCTTAAGGAAATCCTGCATAAGGACTTCCAAGTCCCTTTATGCCTGTATTCCATCTGCCACTTCTTTGCCCATACTCCTAATCTGCCTAAGTCCTGCAGCCTCTCTACTTTCTGAAAATTACTCACCCCTCCAACTGTCTTTGTATCATCCACAAATTTTGCAAAAAAGCCATCATATACAGCAATTGTGTATCTCGGTTGTGCCTGATGAAGATAACACACTCTCTCTTTGACTTCTGGTATGACTCCAATAACCATGGATGAGCAATATTTTCATAAAGTGAAATGAAGGTAAAACTGAAATACTTCTGGTTGGCCCCAAAGTCAAAAGGGATTAACTTCCTGATAAACCTGGAAACTTGGATTCCCTTGTAAATTCAAAAGTAACAAGCCTGGTTTTATCCTTGATTCAAATTTGCATTTTAAATCCCACATAGAGAAAGTGACCAAAGTAGCATTTCTACAGAAAAAGTATTGTAGATGCACATTCATTTCTGTCACGTAATGATGCTGAAGAACTATATTGAATAGACTAGATTACTGCATTGCACTTTTGTCACAGGAGTGATACTGGTCTTCCAAAGCAATCTATTGACAAACTTCAACTCATTCAGAATCTCGCTGCTAGACTTTTAACCAAAACTGAGATGAGAGAGCATATCACTGCTGTTCCAGCTACTGTGCATTAGCTTCCTGATCTTTGGGAATTGATTTTAAAGTTCTCTTACTTATTTATAAAGCTCTCAATGGTCTGGGACTGGAGTACATCAGAGAATTGCTTTTCTTTTATAATCCTCTTTGAGCTCTCAGGTCTTCTTCTACTGGTCTCTTAAATTTAAATAATCTTCTTCAAAAGATAATTGGCAGATCAACTTTTTTGAACTATGCTTCTAAACTCTGGAATTAAATATCTAAAACTATAGGTGATGCCGACTCAGTTGACATTTTTAAACACCAGTTCAAAATCTATTTATTTAACCTTGCTTTTAACTAACATCTTTTTGTCTTTTATTTTCATGTTTGCCCTTTATCCCATTGTAAAGCACTTCACGACATTATTTGTATGAAAAGTGCTTTAGGAATAAGTTATTATTCTTACCATTAGACTTGCTTTTATATTTTAGTCCTCTCAAAATGGAATTGCATTTGCCTAAGTGAAACAAAACAAATATCACAATGTATGCTTTAAGGGAAGACATTCAGATTCCAAGATATGATTTATGTGCTAACATAACCAGGCTGGTCAGAGATAAGACAATTACACTTTTGATACTTTGTGGATATACTGTGCAACATTATCTTGCAAGATTTGCTGAGAGATTCAGATGGGTTTACAAAGGTCACTTGCACTTAGGGCAAATAACCAAGACAATAATGGGTTTGAATGTGCCACAGAAGCGGATCCTGTAGTTGTTCAAGGAAAAATGTCACAGAAGATGGCTAAAGAGAGTCAAGGAATGACACCTTCATTAAAACTGAATATGAATACCATGACAACAATATACGTTATTTCTCTAGGTTGACATAATAAACAAAAGAACAATTGCAAATACCAAAGAGAATTCCACAAGACCATCAGACCATAAGGCATAGGAGAAGAGGAGTCTGCTGTTCCATTTCATTGATCATGGCTGATTTAATATTCCTCTTCAATCCCATCCGCCTACCTTCACACTGACTATTCATGAATCTATCAACTTCTGCTTTAAATATACCCGATAACTTGGCTTCCACAGCCATCTGTGGCAATGAATTCCATAGATTCACAACCCTATGGCTAAAAAAATTCCTCCTCATCTCTTCTCTGAATGGATGTTTTGAGGCTGTCCACTCTAGTCACCCACTAGGAAACATCCTCCTCACATACACTCTATCAATATTCTATAGGTTTTACTGAGATGCCCCCCCCCCCCATTCTTCTAAATTAAAGTGAGCACAGGCCCAGGACCACCAAAAGTTCTTCAGACATTTACCTTTTCATTCCTGCACTCATTCTCCTTTGCACCATCTCCAAAGCCAGATCTCCTTTTCTTAGATAAGTGGCCCAAAACTATTCACAATACTGTAAGTGCAGTTTGACCAATGCCTGATAAAGCCTCTACATAACATCCTTGCTTTGAAATTCTAGACCTCTTGAAATAAATGCTAACTTTGCACATGCCTTCCTTGTCACTGCAACTTAACCTTTAGGGATTCCTACATTAAAACTCTCAAGTCACCTCAGACTTTTGAATTTTTTCCCTGCTTAAAAAATAGTTTACACCTTTGTTCCATTTACCAAAGTACATGACGATACACTTCCCTATACTATATTCCGTCTACCAATTTTTTGCCCATTCTCTTAATCTAGCTAAGGCTTTCTGCAGTCTCCCTGCTTCCTCAACAATATTTCTGTATCATCTGAAAACTGAACACAAAGCCATGAATTCCATCATCCAAATCATTAACATAAAAAGTGAAAGTAAATGGTCCTAAAATACCACTAGTCACTGGCAGCCAATCAAAAAGGTCGCCATTATTCCCACTCTTTACATCCTGCCAGTAAGCCAATCTGCTATCAATTCTAGTATTTTTCCTGTAATACCATGGACTCTTACTTTGTTAAGCAGCCTCATGTGCAGCACCTTGTCAAAGCTTTCTGAAAATCAAAGTAAGCAACATCCACTGGCTTTTCCTTGTCTATCCTGCTTGTTGATTCCTCGAAGAACTCCAAGAGATTTGCCTGGCAAGATCTCTCCTAAAGAAAACCATGCTAGCATTGGCCTATTTTATAATGTGCCCTGAAACCTCATGCTCAAAAAATGATTTCAACATCTTCCCAACCACTGAAGTCCGACTAATTGGCCTGTAATTTCCTTTATTCTGCTTCTCTCCCTGCATAAAAAGTGAAATGACATTCACAGCTTTCCATTCCTCTAGAACCATTCCAGAATCGACTGATTCGTGAAGGATCATGACTAATTCCTCTGTAAATGCTTCAGCTACTTGCTTCAGAACCCTGTGGTGTAGTCCATCTAATGCAGGTGACTTATCTACCTTCGGACCTTTAAGCTTCCCTAGCACCTTCTCCTTATTGATGACAACTACACTCATTCCTGCCTCCTGATACTCTTCCTGGCATACAACCAATGTCTTCCACAGTGAATACTGAGATGAAATTCATATTTCACATTTTCTGTCCTTATGGCCATTTTAGTAGCCTTCTGTTGATTTTCAAAAGCTTCCTAATTCTCTAATTTCCCATTAAATTATGCTCTATTATATGCCCTCTGTTTTGCTTTTATGCTGTCTTTGACTTCTTTAGTTATTCATGGTTGTATCATCCTCCCATCAGAATACTTCTTTGTATGAATTTATCCTGTGCCTTTTGGATTGAACATAGAATACAGAACATAGAAATCTACCACACATTACAGGCCCTTTGGCCCACAATGTTTTGCTAACCATGTACCCTACACTAGAAACTGCCTAGAATTTTCCTAGCGCATAGCCCTCTATTTTTCTAGCTCCATGTGCCTATCTAAGAGGAGCCTCTTAAAAGACCCTATAGTGTCCACCTCCACCACTGTCGCTGGCAGTCTATTCCATGCACCCACCACTCTCTGTGTGAAAAAAATTAGCCTGACGTCCCCTCAGTACCTACTTCCAAGCACCTTAAAGCTAAGCCCACTTGTGTTAGCCATTTCAGCCCTGGGATAAAGCCTCTGTCTAATCACACAATCAATATCTCTGATCTTCTTATAAACTTCAATCAGGTTACCTCTCATCCTTCGTCGCTCCGAGGAGAAAAGGCCAATCTCTCAACCTATTCTCATAAGGTACGCCCTCCAATCCAGGCAACATCCTTTTAAATCTTCTCTGCACTCTCTCTATAGTATCCACATCCTTCCTGTAGTGAGGTGACCAGAACTGAACACAGCACTCCAAGTGGGGACTGACCAGGATCTTATATAGCTGTAACATTACCTCACGGCTCTTGAACTCAGTCCCACAGTTGATGAATGCCAACACACCATACGCCTTCTTAACAACATTGTCAACTACTCAGCAACTTTGAGTGTCCTTTGAATGTCTCTCAGATCCTCCACACTGCCAAAAGTCTTGCCATTAATACTATATTCTGTCTTCAAACTTGACCTACCATAGTAAACCACTTCACACTTATTTAGGTTGAAGTCCATCTGCCGCTTCTCAACCCAGTTGTGCAACCTATTGATGTCCCACTGTAAGCTCTGATAACCCTCCAAATTATCCACAACACCCCCAAACTTGGTGTCATCAGCAAACCACTCTTCTACCTCTTCATCCAGGTTATTTATAAAATCACACAAAGGAGGGGTCCCAGAACAGATCCCTGTGAAACAACACTAATCACTGACCTCCATGCAGAATATGAACCATCTACAACCAAATACAACCATCTACATCTACAGCCTTCTGTGGGCAACACAACTCTGATCCACAAAGCAAAGTCTCCAAGGATCCTTACTTTCTGAAGGAGCCTTGCATGGAGAACCTTATCAAATGTCTTACTGAAATCCATATACATTACATTCACTGCTCTACCGTCATCCATGTGTTTTGTTACTTCAGAATTGCTTCCAGAGACTCCAGCCATTCCTATTCTGCTGTCATTCATGCCAGGGTCCCCTTCCAATTTACTTTGGCCAGCTCCTCTCTCATGCCTCTACTGTAGTTTTTTTCTTCCTGTTAAACTGCAGGATGAAACTTTTGAAATGCCTGTTTCGCTGCGATCGGAAAATCTGCGACCCTGTGCGATCGGAAAAATCTCTGACAGGAAGGCCCAGAATTTTCACCTTTGCCTTTTGCTTGGTGGCTGGTGCTAGGGTCACAGCGCTTGGCAGAGACGGTGCTCGGTGCTCGCTGCTCGGTTTCGGAGGGCTGGTCGGAGGCTCGAAGTTTTCAGACAGACTCGGATTTGACTGTGGTCGGGGCTCCCAGAGTGCTGTATCGGCAAGCTGTGGGGCTAAAGGTTCATGGCAGGAAGAGTTTTTCCTCCTTCTACCATCTGCGTGAGATGATGGGCTGTCAGGACTTTGAGACTTTCTTTTAAACCATGCCATGGACTGCTCTTTATCAGATTACGGTATTGCTTTGCACTGTTGACACTATGTGTTAGTTATGTGGTCTTTGTCAGTTAGTCTTTTATCAATTATGGTATTGCCTGCACTGTTGAAACTATATGTTAACTATAACTATATGTAACTATGTGGTTTTGTGTAGGTCTTGTAGCTTTAGTTTCGTCTGATGAGTTTGTAGTTCCTTTCCGGGGAACGTGCTAAGACGATAGCGCAATATCGATATGCAGCAGCCTCTCCAGACTCTGGATTGGTGATTACCAAATGTTATGTGGTTTTTCTTGTGTGGTCTGTTTTGTGCTTTTGTGAGACTCACTCTCAGCATTTAATCCAATGCTTTGATAATTTTGAACTGTCATTGTCTTCGTTATCAGTTTTCCCATGGCCTTTTTTAATTTTTTCCTTTTTCATGAAAAGGGGAAAATGGACAACATTGGTCCATTGGGCGTGATGTGAATATTCACCAATAACCTCTACTTTAGTAAGCATACATCCTGTTAAGTTTTCATTCCATTTATTCAAGTAACTCTGTCTTCCATATCAATTGTCCAAATCTGTCTTCATTTTCCCTCAGTCATAATTTCCTCTCCATCCTAGTTTCCACTCTAGTTTCAACACATCTCTTCTCACATTTATTCTGCTTGCCTACGATGCAATGGAGAGCCCCAAAAGCATGATGATCATCCAATTTGCTAATGTTCTTTGGGAAGAAATGCTGCCAATCTTTCCCAGTCTGCCCTATACGTGACTCCAGGCCACCACCACCACCGCCCCCCCCAATGTGGGAGATCCAAGATGGCGCCCGGAGCTGGTAACACATTGCGTACAGTTTGGAAAAGAATCATCAAATATTCCCTTTTAGGACTACTACAGCTGAAATCCGCAATCACAGCTATGCATATTTCATTAAGCAATTTTGTTTTTAAGAATCTTAAAAAATCTATCAATCATCAAAATTGGTGGACTCCAGACAGCAGACTCAGCTCATGAGTGCAGTATCCTTTTAAGAAAAAGGAAGCATGGAAAGTGTACTGGTCTGCAAGTAAGATTGAAACGCAGAGCCCTTAGACCCACACGTACCCCCCCCCCCCCACCCAACTTTCTATTATCCTGCTGGTGAATATACGGGCTTTGAAAAGTACAACTGAAGATCTCAGAACAAAGTTGCAGTGTGAGAGGAACATCAGGAACTGCTGTGTATTTGGTTCTCGGCAAACATGGTTCACCCACACCATCCTGGATGTAGTGCTGCAGCCTGATGACTTCAGCATCTATTGCAAAGACAGAACAATTCATTTTTTTTAAAGGTGGAGGAGATTGTAATGGACATGGACTGTGCCTTTAAAAGAGAGAGAGAGAGAGAGAGAGAGAGAGAGAGAGAGAGAAACTGCTGCCTGTCTCTGGGTTGCTATGGTGAAAGAAAGGTGGGATTATATGACGGAGAAGTGATGTTTACAGTTGCTTCACAGGGTGTTTATTTAAGCAAGGTCAGATGACTCTCTCACAGAGGGACACACAGTGGAACACTGGTTAAGGTACCCAGTGAATGAAAGGAGACCAGTGACAGAAGTCACTAGATGGAACTTTCAAGTGCCCACAAGGGTGCGTTGAGGATCGATCAGTAGCTATCACTGTGTGTAGAAGGGCTGACCCTTTGGAGGCTACCGGTGCATTTACCTGTGCCTGAGTGTTAGTTTTCCCTTGAAGATGGTACCCTTTGTGATAAGCTACATTTGGTTAACTCGAGAGCAGATTCGGAGTCCAACGACGCAAGACCAATGGCACCTCATTATTCGTTCTTCTCCTATTGTGGATTTCACCTCAGCTTACAGACATGTCTCTCTCCCCCCACCAGCTCCATGCACTGAACTGAACTTTATTACAGTATCATCGTAAGACTTTAAAACTTGACACCTGAGCTTGAACGAGTTTGGGAATTATACTTACACACATATATATGCATTACACTGCTAACTTTTGATTTACCTGGTTTAATTTACTATATTAAGTAGTTACTAAGTAGTGGTTTTTAGCATCAAAACCAGACTCAAGGTGTATTCTATTGTTGACGGTTCTTTTAAACTAGTGGTCGCCAACCAGTAATCGCAATTGACCGGTCGATCTTTGAGACTTTCCTAGTAGATCCTGAAAAGAATGAAGAATAAATACACAAATACGTTATGCCTGATAGACCTTTTGATGTAAATATGTAGTAACTTCTACTTTGAAAAAGACCACTCAACAACTTCATGCCCAAAAGAAACAACTTTATCTAGGATGGTAAAACGATATTCACATCTAGAGGTTTTCACTAATGCGCACCAGGCAGAAAAGACCGGAAGGAAAACCCCGCAGCCCCAGAAAGAATCTCTCTTTACAAACAGCATTACCATGATCCTAATTGGTATTAACTCATCTTTATAATACTCACATTTCAACACTTCTCCCTCTTTAAATTCCAGCAATCCCCAAATGTAAAGAAATGGGAAACAAAAACAGTGGTGTCATTAGCTTGCATACCCCTGAAACTTATACTAGTGTCTCAGTAACAGTTTACCTGTACCAGGAAAGTTGAGGAGCTGACATCGGCATTGAAGGCTCAGTGGACGTGGATTGACAAGTGTTAAAGGACTTATCACTCTGTGAATATTTTTCACGAGAGTTCGATGAATCCCTGGATGTAATGCAAACAGTTCAGCTTGTTGTATTTGTCAGAATGGCTTTCCAGGATTTTACAACAAAGGAGGCCCTTCTCACTCTTTTGCACTTAAAGGAGGGAATGAGAGGTGAGGATATTTACAATGAGTTTAATAAAATGTCCGTGAAAATGACATCCCCATTCATAAACTGGTGGAAATTACTACGGATGGGGCCCCAGCAATGCGCGGTGTGCGCGTTGGTTTTATAGCGCTGTGCCACAATGACCCTTATTTTTCCAACTTCCTGGATTATCACTGTGTGATTCATCAGCAAGCCTTGGCTGGGAAGGCCGTGGACTTTTCTCATGTATTGACACTCATGGTCAAACTGATAAACTTGATTCGAGCAAAAGCGCTTCAGCACTGCTTATTCAAGGTGTTATTGGATGAGCTCGATGCCGCTATGGCCTGTTCGATATGCTAGTTACAATGTTTTCTTGTTTGAATTCATTTGAAAGTTTGACAAAAGCATTTTATGTAATTAAAATACAATTAGCCCAAATAAAAGGCCTCAAGTTGGAAGTACAATCTGAGCTATTTTTTCTCTAAATGATTTAGTAGGTCGATCTTGACTTTCAGTAAGGCCAAGGTAGGGGATCGTGGGCTTAAGAAGGTTGATGACCACTATTTAAAACCATTGCCTGTACGTAACAAGGTGAAGTATGTTTCGTGATAAACTTGTCATGGTGTACAGACTTGGCAGTTCTGCTTCAGTCCTCCTCAGTCGACCTGGAACACTTAATAATCAAGTATAATCCATTTTCTGCAAAGTGACTTTTCTGCCATCATCCTTGTGTACATTCCACCCCTGGCCAACATCAGGCAGGCACTGGAGGAGCTGAGAACCATGATTAGCTGTCACAAAACAATGCACCCTGACTCCTTCCCTATCATTGTGAGGGGCTTCAAACAAGCCAGCTTGATGAATGCTCTGATCAACTACCACCAACACGCCACCTATGGAACCAATGGTGCCAACACACTTGATCACTTTACCCCACCATCTGGAATGTTTGCCATCCCATCCTACACCTGCACTTTGGAAAGTCTTATCATCTGGTTGTACTTCCATTTCTGGCATACAGGCAAACACTGAAGACTACCACATTAGTGGTGAGGAGCACAAAGGTACAGACAAGCCAGGCAGAGGAGCACTTACAGTATTGCTTTGAATTGGTGGGCTGGAAAATATTCAGGGATTCATGTTCGAATCTGAATGAATACACCACAGTTGTCATTGATTTTATCAAGACCTGTGTGGATGAGTGTGTGCCTTTGAGAACATACCAGATATACATAAACCAAAAGCTGTGGATGAACAAGGAGATTTACAGTTTGCTAAGGGGTAGATCTGTGGCATTCAAGACAGGAGATCGAGAATTATACAAGAAGTGCAGGTACAACCTACAGAAGGCTATGTTAAGAATGAAAAAACAATTCTGATTTAGAGATGGAATCAGATCTACTATCATCAGCATATATCAGGAAATTTGTCTTTTCCAACAACTAATTTCATGTCATATGCTTGCACATGTCAGCTCTGGTAGAGTCTGCAGGCCATTATTTCCAAAAAGCTAAAACCTGACATTATGAATGGCTATGATGCTTCATTCCCAGAAGTGCTCAACTTCTTTTGAGAGGCAAAATAACACTATACCTGTGCGAATCCCTGCAACATCTGGTTACTGTGTGATTTGTCTCATAGGCCAACTTTGAAACATCCTTCAAAAGGGTGAATCCTTGCAAGCTGTCAAGCCCCGTTGCTGTACATTGTAGAGCACTGACTACTGTGCCAAACAACTGGTGGGAGTGTTCAAGGATACCCTCAATCTCTGACTGCTGCAATCAGAGGTTCCATCTGTTTCAAAAGGGCAACAATCATACCTCTACCCATGAAGAACAGGGTGGGCTGCCTCAACAACTATTGCCCAGTGGCACTCACAAGAACTATCATGAAATGCTTTCACAGATCGATTATGGATAGAATCAACTCCTGCCTAAGCAAGGACCTGGACCCGTTACGATTAGCCTATCGCCACAATAGGTCTACAGTGGAAGCAATCTCACTTGCTCTCCACTTGTCATTGGACAGTGGCAATACCAAGAGAATTCTCCCAGAGAGTTGTGGGGGTCTGGAATGCACTGCCTCGGAAGGCAGTGGAGGCCAATTCTCTGGATTCGTTCAAGAAGGAGCTAGATAGGTATCTTATAGATAGGGGAATCAAGGGATATGGGGACAAGGCAGGAACCGGGTATTGATAGTAGATGATCAGCCATGAACTCAGAATGGCGGTGCAGGCTCAAAGGGCCGAATGGTCTACTTCTGCACCTATTGTCTATTGTCTATAATAACTACTTCAGACTTTTTGTTGTACATTTAGCATTTCAGTAATATTTGAATAATCTTGTATATATATTGCTTGATCAAGTATTCTTGTTCATTTAAATAATTCATTATTGGGTATATGTATAAATACATGAATTGCATATGTCACTTGATATGTCTTCCTTTGAAATAATTTAATGTTTTGGAGTTTCAAAACATAACACTTCTGTTTGTTGATTACAGCTCAGCGTCCAACACAATCGTACCCTCGGTATTAATCAACAAGTTCCAAAACCTGGGTCTCTGTGTCTCCCTCTGTAACTGGATCCTTGACTTCCTCATTGGAAGACCACAGTCAGTGCAGATCAGAAATACCATCTCTTCCTCACTGGCAATCAACATGGGTGCACCTCAAGGATGTTTGCTTAGCCTACTGCTCTACTCTTTCTACATTCATGAATGTATAGCTAGGTGTAGCTCAAATGCCATCTATAAATTTGCCAGTGATAAATTGGCAGCATTTCAGATGGTGACAAGGAAGCAAACTGGAGTTGGATAGACCAGCTGGTTGAGTGGTGTCGCAACAACAATCTTGCACTCCATATCAGTAAAATGAAGGACTTGATTGTGGACTTCAGGAAGGAGAATTCATGGGAACACACTGTGGTGAACTACATATACCTGTCTGGACCACGCCCCCTGCTGACTGCTCCTGTGGCTCCTCCCACAGACCCCTGTATAAAGACGATTGAGGCCTGAGCCCGGCCTCTCTGTCTCCAGGATGTAGTATGGTGGTTACTCACTGCTTGTTTCTTCTTCCAGTCAATAAAAGCCGATATCTCGCCTTCTCGTCTCAGAGAGTTATTGATGGTGCATCACACTCAACAGTCCTCATCGAGTTATCAGCAGTAGAAAGGCTGAGCAGTTTCAAGTTACTGAGTGTCAACATTGCTGAAGATTTATCCAGGAGTCAACATATTAATGCAATTACAAAGAAGGCACAACAGCAGCTATAGTTCATTCAGAGTTTAAAAAGACTTGGGACATCATCAAAGACTCTAGCAAGTTTCTACAGATGTACCACAGTGAGCATTCTAACTGGTATGGAGGGGCCACAGCACTGGACTGGAAAAAGCTGCAGGAGGTTGCAACCACAGCCAGCTCTGTCATGGGCATTAGCCTCTACTGCATCGAGAACATCTTCAAAAGGCAATGTCTCCAAAAGGTGTCATCCATCTTTAAGGACCCACATCGCCCAGGGCATGCCCTCTTCTCATTGTTACCAACAAGGCGAAGGACAGGAGCGTGAAGAAACAAATTCAGCATTTTAGGAAAAGCATCTTTCTCTCCACCATCATATTTCTGAACAGACGCTGAACCCATGTACACTACTACACTATATTTCCCTCACATTTTGCACTACTTATTTAAGTTATATACATTTCTTATTGTAATTTATAGCAGTTTTTATTATGTAGTGCACTGTACTGCTGCAAAACGACAAATTTCACAATATTAGCCAATGATATTAAACCTGATTCTGAATCCGAACTGGCTCCTCAACTCAAAGGCATTTAGGAATGGGCAATAAATGCAGACATTACCAGTCTTGTCTGCATCTTTGAGTGAATTTAAATGAAATCTGAAATAAAACCGTGCATGGATTTATGGCAAAATTTCTGTTGATGTCAACATGGAATGAGTGAAGCTAAAGCTTTATAGACGTCATCGAAGTGATAGGGCAATGCCACATTACATTCCGTGACAGGAATATCATCAGCTGCACTTGTTTTTTTGCACAACCTGTGTGCCTATGCCTTTAGAAACACCCTGCAAAATCAGCATAACAAAGCCAAGTAAAAACACTGAAATCAAATGCAAAGAAACACTTGGAATTCCTATATATTACAATATAGCCTGGAGATACAGTTCTTGCAAGCAGCAATAACTATATAGATAAGTAAATAACTCCATATGCTACCCAACCATTTACATTTGAAGCTGCTACTTCCAAAAGATTTTATGAGCACAACACTTTATGTCTAGCAATGTGTCACACAAGACCTTCCATTCATAATCAATCTACTCTCACTAAAGCCAATATTGAGGAACCTGAGGTTGAAAATTTAGGAGACTTTGAAATAAAGTGTGATAAAGGTGAAAATGATTAAAGTTGTTGTCTTAATAAGCACTGAGACAGATTCAATGTTCGTACATTCAGTGGCCACTTTATTAGGTACACCTGTACATATGCTTGTTAATGCAAATTTCTAATCAGCCAATCATATGGCAGCAATTCAATGCATAAAGCATTCAGACATGGTCACGTGGTTCAGTAGTATTTCAGACAAATATCAGAATGAAGAAGAAATGTGAGCTAAGTGATTTTGACAGAGGAATGATTGTTGGCACCAGTGGAGGTGGTTTGAGTATGTCAGAAACCGTTGAACTCCTGGGGTTTTCATGCACACAATCTCCAGAGTTTACAAAGAATGGGGTGAGAAACAAACAGTGAATTTCAGTTCTGAAGGCTAAAATGCCTTGCCAGTGAGGAAGGTCAGAGACAAATGGCCAGACTTGTGCAAGCTAACAGAATGGTGACAGTAACTCAAACAACCACACATTTAAAAAGTGGTGTGCAGAAGAGCTTCTCTGAGTGCACAACACATTGAACCTTAAAGTGGATAGGCTACGGAGGCAGGAGACCTAATAATGTGACAACTGAGCATATATCTCGGTTTGAAGAATATTTCATTTTTAACAGAACATATAATTGGATGTGATAATAAATAATGCTGCTGTGAGTTTGTACAGAGCAGTCATTGCTAGCAGCCCAGTCCATCTCATGGAACAGTCAGAGCAGTGAGAGTGGCAGGGCATCGAGAAGCATATGATCACAAACATCAAAAGGGATTGCAAGCATCTCGCTGGAGATGAATTCATGGCTTGGGCTAAGTCCTGTGAATCAATTATTGCCGAATTGGATGGTACAGAGATTAAAATGTTTAACTCATGTCAATACATGGATATCATTAGAATACTGGTTATCATTTTGCAAGGGAACTGTGTTATTCTGACAGTCAAATTAAGAAAGGTCTTCAACCTCAAATATTAGCAGTTTTTCTTTTCATAAATACTGCCTGACTTTGTTTCGTATGTCCAGCATTTTCTGCTTTTTTTATTTCTGATTTCAGAAATCTTCCAAAGAAAGTCATGTCTAACAACCCCAGTAATTTATGGATATTTGAATAATTTCAGATATTTCTCATGAAGTATTTTAGATTTACATTAATAATATAAATCCATTTGTGTCAAAACTCAGGGAACAGTCGGTAAGTAATAAGCTGTTTTCCAATCTCAGTTTCATCAGGTGGACAAGGGCATCAGAGCATACCAGTAAATCTGAGGCCATTTCAACATTATAGACAAGGAACTCCACAATTTTCTTAATGTTTCAAATGAGTACAGTGCAGTAGCTCACAACATCTCCAGTGTTTGTTCAATATATATCCCATGCTGCTCTGCAAAGCTGGTTCATTGTAGTGAACTGTTAAATTGCTTCTGCACCATTCTTATTATTAGTGACAAATTCTCAGTCTTGATAAGCATTCATTCTATTATAGCATCAATGCAATAATCTATTGAATAATCTGTGTGTATCCTCAAAAACACATTATCTTTGAGGCACAGTTGTTAACTCTTCTGCAGAGAGGCAAACAATGGGCAAATGTCTGAAAACTAGTTGTGACATAATTGGATATAGGTTTGACAAATGGGACATAATCTTTAGTGCTGAAAGGACCTAGTCAATAACTGTCAAGGAATTTTAAATGCAATATTGCCCATGCCTATCTCATCTGTAGCACTGAAAGGCCTAATTCAGTTTCATATATTGGCTGTGGTACTTAAAGGTGAGAAAATGGCTAGAGAAGTTAATCAAAGCTGACAATGTCTTGCTCAGAAATTGGATCACTCCTAAATAGGAACGCTATTCCTGTATAGAGCTGATATTGATCAGAAGTAATTTTGGATCACAGTTGTGGTGAAAACATACAGGAACAGTTGCAGGGAGGACCTCTGTCAGCAGCTTCCAACTCAGATTTCCCCCCAGGCCCTAAGAAACATTCTCTATTCAGTCATAGCATTGTTGGAAGTATATTTTGATGTTGGTTTCTCTGTACAGATGGCAAAGAGACAGGCACTGGGGAGGAGATCTAACCAATTCCTGTGGGCAAGTTTCTCAGTGAAACAGCAAGGAGGCAGTGGAGGTGTGCAGTATACTTCTGACCTCCATCAAGCAAAATCGTAATGCTTTGTTTTGCATATTTTGGGTATGGAATATTTCTGGCACATGTGACAATTGGTACCCATCCAGCAGGGTCATCAAGGGAAAGGGCGATAAACTTTGGAGCTGACACTGAAGCCCACATCTAATGAATTTTAATACAATTTGCTTTCTTTGGATCTGATTTTAAGGTGTAAATGTACAACCTGCTGATTCAACTACATTTATTGAAAATGCTATATTAGATATGAACTTGGAGATTCTCTATCAGCAGATGTCCCTCTGCAGAATGTCTGTGAAGTGAACGAACAGGAAAAGCAGCAGACTCTCAACTAATCAAACTGAAAATTCCTGCAGAGACATTCAGAATCTAAACTGGTAAACACATATTAAAATTCTTAACTGAATATAAATGCAGAAAGTACAACACCTGCATGTAGAAAGACAACAAGAAGGTATTAAGAGGAAATAAAATAAGATTAAAAGGGACAAAATAAAATATTAGAAAGTGAACATAATCTATTTTTCTAAATTTGTTAAAAAATACAGTGATTAAAGTCTAAAGGAGGTGTCTAGAGTTAAGATATGAGGAGCATTTGTCAGCTCTTGGACTGTATTCATTAGAGTATAGAAGAATGTGAGGGGATCTCATAGAAGCACTTCGAATGTTGAAAGGGTTGGACAGAGTAGATGTGGAAAGGCTGTTTCCCTTGGTGGGTGAGTCCAGGCCAAGGGGCCACAGTCTTAGAATTAGAGGGTACCCATTTAAAACAGAGAAAATTTTTTAGTCAGAGGGTCGTGGATTTATGGAATTTGTTGCCACATACATCTGTGGAGGCCCGATCATTAAGGGTGTTTAAGGAGGAGATTGACAGGTGTCTAATTAGTCAGGGTATCAAGGGATATGGCGAAAAAGCCAGAAATTGGAACTAGATGTGGGAATAGTTTAGCTCATGGTGGAGCAGTCTTGATGGGCTGAATGGCCTACTTCTGCTCCTTTGTCTTGTGATCTTGTAAAGGAGACACAGGAGACTCTGTAGATGCTGGAAATCTTGAGCAACACAGAAATTTCTAGAGGGACTCAGCAGGTCAGGTAACATCAGTGGAGGGAAATGAGCAGTCGACGATTTGGCTGTTGTTATCTACTCAACTCCAGATGAAGGATCTTGGCACAAATCATTGACTATTCATTCCTCTCCATATAGTGGTGTTAGAAAGTTTGTGAACCCTGTGGAATTCTACCTGTTTCTCCATAGATTTGTAATAAAATGTATTGAATCTTCACATAAATCCTAAAAACCAGATAAAGAGAACCTAATTAAATAAATAACACAAAAATCATTACACCTGTCCATTTATTTACTGAGAAAAATGATCCAATATTAAAAGTAATTGTTGGAAAAAGTCCGGGGTAATGTCTTCGACAAAAGCTACTTGGGGTCAGGTGTTCCAATCAATGAGATGAGATGGAGGTCTGGGTTGTAGAGGTGTCTTTCCCTATAAAAAAAGGCACATAATGGCAGGTTACTGACAGAGCCTGCTCTTCTAAAGAAAGATCTGTTTATGTGCACCATGACTCGATCAAAACAACTTCCAAAGGACCTTAGAAAAAAAATTGTAGAGATGCATGATGCTGGAGAAGGCTACAATTACTTTTCTAAAGATCCAAATGTTCATCAGTCAAGAGAAGTTGTCTACAAATGGAGGAAACTCAAAACAGTTGTTACTCTCCCTATCAGTAGGCATCCTGCAACGATCACATCAGCAGCACAATGTGCAATGCTGAAGGAGGTGAAGAAAAACCAAGGGTTACAGTAAAAGACCTTCAGAAATCTCTGGAACTTGCTAAAGTCTCTGTTCATGTGTCCACTATAAGAAAAACACTGAACAAGAATAAAAGAACATCACGGAGGAAACCACTGCTCTCCAAAAAAAAAATCATTGCTGCATGTCTTAAGTTTACAAAAGGCCACCTGGATGTTCTACAATGCTTCTGGAACAAAGTTCTGTGGACAGATGAAACAAAAGTTCAACTTTTTGGCAGAAATACACATTGCTCTGCTTGGAGGAAAAAGAGCACTCCAACACCAAAATCTCTTCCCAACGGTGAAACATGGCAGAAGGAGCATCATGGTTTGGGGCTGTCTGCTGCCTCAAGGCCTCAACAGCTTGCAATCTTTGAGGGAACAATGAATTCAAAATTGTATCAAGATATTTTACAGAAGAATGACAGGGTACCAGTCCATCACCTGAAGCTTAATAGATGTTGGATAACGCATCAAGAAAAAGAGAATTAGTGTTTTGGAAAAGCCATGTCAAAATCCTGACTTTAATCCTATAGAAATGTTGTGGAAAGAACTAAAGCAAACAGTTCATGCAAGAAACCCCACCCAATATCCCAAAGTTGAAGCAGTTTTATAATGAGGAATGGCCTATGATTCCACCAGGGCTGGTCAACAATTACTGGAAATATTTGGTTGAAGTTATTTTTGTACAAGGTTCACACTAGTTACTGAAAGCAAAGATTCACATACTTTTTCCAACAAATACATGTAATATTAGATAATTTTTCTCAATAAATAAATGAACACGTATAATGTTTTTTTTGTGTTACTTATTTAATTTGGTTCTCCTTCTCTAGTTTTAGGACTTAACGTGAAAATCTGATCACATTTTAGTCACACTTATGCAGAAATAGAGAAAATTGTACGAGGGTCACAAACTTTCTAGCACCACTGCAGATGCTGCCTGACCTTTTCAGTTCCTCAAGCAGTTTATGTGCATTACTGCAAATCTGAAGAACTGAGATTCTATTGTTTAAAATCATATTTTCAGAGATGGAGAGGCTGCTTGGAGGTTATTAAGATGGACTAGGCAATTAAAAGTTCACAAAATTTATTGTAGCAGTTCTGGCTGTTTTCTAACTTTGAGTGAATAAAATATGACTTTGCTCCCTTTCATTAATGTTGACGTTGAAATCTTATGATGCCACTCTGCAATGATTGGGCAAATTAACCATCTTCATAGAATGGTGATTGAGATCATCTTTTTTATAGAAGAAAGCCTCATTGACATTTTAGAGCAATGGTTTTATCATCTAATGCTGGCCTTGATATTATTTTACCATTTTGCACAGGATTTGTGCATTGTGCTTGCTTTATTATGGAAACCCGCTGTCAAAGAGTATTGGCTTTCAGATGACAGCAATGTTCTGGTGATGAGGTTTAAGTTGAAAGAACAAAAGAACCACTTTTGCAGATGAATGTGCTCACTGCGTGGTATCTGTTTCTTCTGGCTGGGGATGTTTTGAGCATCTCAGTCAAAGTAGATACAAGTGTTTTTCACCATACAACATTGATAGTTAGTGAACTGATTTCAGTAATATCTACTAAATAAAAAATGATGACTCAGCAGACTTTGTAGTGTCAGTACTGAAGCATAATCTTGGTATGGTCACTGGAGTCATAACACAAGAAATATTACAATAATGTTAAGTAGTTACCATAAATATGATAAATCAATTTTAAAATTATTGCTTATTTTTTACTTGATTTTATATATTAATTCCTTGTATATCTGGGTAAAGGAGAATAACAGTAGTTATTGTAGTTATTGTAGTTGGATTTTTGTAGACTGATGCCTTGTTTATGTATCTATTTTCTGGCATGACAAGCCAGCCTTCCTTCTAATGATGAAAAAGGGAGATTTTTCTAATCTAATTGTTATTTTTATTGGCCTACTGTTATAGAGTTTAACACTTAATTTTCCTGGACTGGAAATTGATTTGGTTGTAAGAGTGTTACTATCTCTATAATATTGACCTTCTTAGGTTTCAGGGTGTTAATAAAATTATTTAATTTTAGTAAATATCATAACACATTAATTGATCTGTGAAATATACAAATTTTAAAACAAATATGTAAATTTAGTTTTATCCAGATACTTTAGCTAAATACACCACACAGTAGGGACCGTATATGTGACTTGGCTTCTGAATTCAGTTTCACTGAAGTTAATGGAATCAATTTCAAAAGAGAGAATGATGTGTAGCAGCAGGCAATTGAAGGAAAATATCTAATCCAAAAAGCCTAAACACAAAATTTTAGAGAAGATATTTAGTGACCAACTATAGCACTGCCACAAAGTTTGATTTTTGAAGAGGGTAAGTGGCACACAGTTGGAAAGAATTATATCAAAGAAAAATGCCATGCATTTTTATGTCTTTTAAAGAATGAAAATTGTTTTTTTTTAGTTTCCACTGGCTTTCTTGAAGAATAACTGCAATGTGCATCCCAGAGTCACACATGAATTTTATGGTGCTGCAGAGAAACAACAAAGCAACAGACTGGAGTGCTCCATAAGACATAGGAGCAGAATTAGGCCATTTGGCCAATTGGGTCTGCCATGTCATTACATCACGGCTGATTTATTATCTCTCTCAACTGAATTTTTCTGCCCTCTCCTCATAACCTTTAACATCCTTACTAATCAAGAAAATATCAACCTCTGCTTTAAAAATACCCAATGACTTGATCTCCACAACCATCTATAGCAAGGAATTTCACAGATTCACCATCCTTTGGCAGAAGAAATTCTTCCTTATCTTTGTCCAAAATGAATGTCCATCTATTCTGATACTGTGCTCTCTAGTCCTAGACTCACACACTATAGCAAACACCTTCACAAAGTCCAATCTTTCAATATTCCATAGGTATCAATGAGATTCCCAATCATTCTTCTAAACTCCAGAGAGTACAGGCCAGGGCCAGAGACATCAAATGCTCCGCCTACAATATGTTAACCCTTTCATTCCTAGGACCATTCTAGTGAACATCCTCTGGACCTATCCAGTGCCAGCACATCCCTTATTATATAAGGGATCAAAAACTGCTCATAATACTCCAATCTGATCAATGCCTTATAAAACTTCAGTAGGTCTTCCTTGTTTTAATGCTATAATCATTACAAATTCAATGCTAACACTGCATTTGCCTTCTTTACCACTGAGTCAGCTAGAAAGTTAAAATTCAGGGACTCCCAAATTCCTTTGCTTCACTAACCTTTCCTTGCTGTTTAGAAAATAGCCTATGCCTTTATTCCTTCCACCAAAGTGCATGGGCATATACTTCCTTGCACTTTATTCCATCTGCTGGTTCTTAGCCTATTCTCCAAATCTATCTAAGTCCTCTGCAGACTCCTTGTTTCTTCAATATACCTGCCTCTCCAATTATCTTTATATCATCCACAAACCTGGCCACAAGGTCTGCAATTCTGTCAACCAAATAATTGATTTTTAACTTGAAAAGAAGCAGTCTCAACATCAACCTTAAGGATCAACACTAGTCACTGGCAGCCATCCAGGAAAGGACCCCTTTATTCCCACACTTTGCTGCCTGCCAGTCAGCCAATCTTCTATCCATGCTAGTATCTTTCCTGCAATACCTCTTATCTGGTTTAGCAGCTTCATGTATGTCACCTTGTCAAAAACCTTCTGAAACTCAAAGTAAACAGCGACCACTGACTGTCCATTGTCTATCCTGCTTGTTACTTCCTCAAAGAATTTCAACAAATTTGTAAGGCAAGATTTCCTCTGATGGAAACTATGCTGACCTTTGCCTGTTTTATCATGTGCTTCTAATTACCCTGAAACCTCATCCTTAATAATGGACTCTAGCATCAACCACTATAAGTAGGCTAAATGACATATAATTTCTTGTCATTTCCCTCCCTTCCTTTTATAGAGTAAAGTGACATTTGCAATTTTCTCATCCTTTGGAATCATTCCCAGACTTAGTGATGAATCTACTAATACTTCTACAGTCTCTTCGGCTATCTCTTTTGGAACCCTCATCTGTAGTCCATCATGTCCAAGTGACTTTACTACCTTTCAGCTTCACCAGCATCTTCTCAGTAATAGCAACTGCACCACTTCTGCCCTTGACACTCTTGAATTTCCAGCATACTGCTGGCATCAACCAAAGTGAAGACTGACACAAATTACTTATCAAGTTTGTCCACCATTTCTTTGTCCCCCATAAATACATCATTTTTCTGCAGTCCACTATCAACTCTCACCTCCACTTTTTTCTTTATATATGTGAAAAAAACCTTTTGATTTTTTTGTATTATTGGGTAGCTTACTTTCATATTTCATCTTTTCTCTCATTGCTTTCTTAATGGCTTCAGTTGCTTTTTAAAAAAAGCTTCTCAACCATTTAGCTAATTTTTAGCTATATTGTTTGCACTCACTTTTGCTTTTATGCTGTTTCTGACTTCCCTTATCAGCCACAGTTTTCTCATCATCCCTTTGGAATACTTCATTGGGGTGTATCTATTCTGCAACCTCTGAACTGGTCCTAGATACTCTAGCCATCATCCCTGCTGGTGTCCCCTTCCAATCAACTTTGGCTATCTTCTTTCTCATGCCTCTATGCTTCTTTTTACTTCACTGTAATACTGATACATCTGATTTTAGCTTCTGCCTCTCAAATGGCAGGGTAACTCTATCCTATCATGAATACAGTCTCCTAAGGCTTCCTTTACCCTAAGCTCTATAATCTAATCTATTTCATTGCACACACACAATGCAGAATTCACTTTTCTCTACTCAGCTCAAACACAAGCCTCAGTAAAAACCCATCTCATAGGCATTCTACAAATACCTTCTCTTGGGATCCAGAACCAACCCTGTTTTCCATAATATATCTGCATATTGAAATCCCCCATGACTATTGTAGTATTGCCTTTTATGCATGCCCTTTTTATCTCCCATTGTAATTTGCACCCCACGTACTGGGTTCTGTTCAGATGCATGTGTATAATTCCCATCAAGATCTTTTTACAACATCTGATCTTAAGTCCACTCTTTTTAAGGAATTAATTTCATTGTTAACCAACAGAGCCAGCCCAATCCTTTATCTACCTGCCTAACATTTTGATCCAATGTGTATCCTTAGATATTAAGCTCTCAATTGTGATCTTCTTTCAGCCATGACTCTTTGATGCCCACATCATACCTGCCACTCTCTGTGCTACAAGATCATTTACTTTATTCTGTACACTGCACACATTCAAATATAACACCATCAGTCCCATATTTATCAGCCTTTTCAATTTTGCTTTCATGTTCTTTTCCCCTTCTAAACCATTTGTCTTTTTTATTTATTGTGGAGACTTTTGTAATCTCTCCTGCACTCTACATCCCTTTTAAATTACCCTCATTTTTCAACACTGTTGCACTGTTGAACCTACTGTTTTGTTCAATTACACCTGACTGCAATTTTGCCCTATCATCTTCCCATCCTCAGTTTCCCTACGCATTGCTTCTACTTATATACCAACTTCTGTTCCCATCCTCCTGCCAATTTAGATAAACCCACCCCAATGGTCCGAGCAAACCTGCCCACAAAGATATTGGTCCTCCTTGATTTCAAGTGTATCACCTCCTTTTTGTATAGGTTATACCTTCCCCAGAAGATATGCCAGTGATCAAGAAATCTACAACCCTGCCCCCTGCGCCAATTCATCAATCACACATTATTCTGCCAAATCATCCTATTTTTACTCTCATTGGTGCATGGCACAGCCAGCATCCAGAGATTCCTAGCCTTGAGGTCCTGTTTTTGAGCTTTTTACTCATACCAACTGCCTGGTTTATAGTTTTCAGAAACTTTCTCATAGCCTTGAACCATTTGGTTTTTTTTGCTCACATCTACAACTTTATTAACATTAGTAAAAGCCATAATGAATTGTAATATGTCTTATTCATGCCAAGGAAATGATCTTGTACAGGAAAACAGCTTTTCATTTTTTTTGCAATGAATAGCAATATATTATAGAAATGTATTCCAGCCAATTATAAATAGGATTAATGTCCTTATCTTTATCAAACCAAGTAAATCGAAATACAAATGCAAAGAAAAAGCAAATGCCAAGTTTCCAGCACCTAGCCTGTCATTTCAAAGTTATTTTTCAGTGCAAAGTGCAGCTCAGACTACAATTGTGTTTTATTTATTACTTATCTCATAATGGGTTTTTAGATAAAAACAGCTACTGCAAAGTGCTAACATGAAGCTCAGTGCTCTGAAGCACATTACAATTTGGGGAAAGATTATCCTCACTGAACTAAAAACCTTGTCAAAAATCAATTGGATATTTCTGACAGACAAAGATCTCAGGTAGGCTGGTCAAGGATGTTTTCCCAAGCAACTTGTTTGCTTTATATCTGCCTGCTTGATGGCTAGCACATTCCGATCCCATGACAAGCAGTCCCTTAGGGAGAGGAGGTGGTATATGGACAAGGGGGAGTGTGGGTTTGGAAGAGGATAAGGTAACAGAGAGGTGAAGTGTTGATAGGGGAAAGGAGGGGGGGGGGGTTTGGAGAGGATAAGGGAGCAGAAGCTCTTCTAATTCAGTTTCAATGAATGAATCAGAATCAGGTTTACTGTCACCGGCATGTGTCATGAAATTTGTTAACTTAGCAGCAGCAGTTCAATGCAATACTTAAATATAGAAGAAATAAATAATTAAATGCATAGATTACAGTATATGAATATTGAATCGATTAAAAATTGCTCAAAAAACAGAAATGATATATATTTAAAAAGTGAGGCAGTGTCCATGCATTCGATGTCCATTTAGGAATTGGATGGCAGCAGAGAAAAAGCT
Organism: Hypanus sabinus; assembly: GCF_030144855.1. Classification (NCBI taxonomy): domain Eukaryota; kingdom Metazoa; phylum Chordata; class Chondrichthyes; order Myliobatiformes; family Dasyatidae; genus Hypanus; species Hypanus sabinus. The sequence goes on along the minus strand of NC_082707.1, from coordinate 151,180,140 downwards.
GTTCTTGAATCGCTGAGTGTGTGCTTTCAGGTCTCTGTGCCTCCTACCTGTTGGTAACAGTGATAAAAGGGCATGCCCTGGGTGCTGGGGGTCCTTAATGATGGACACTACTTTTTTGAGACACCGCTCCCCCCCCAAAGCCATCCCAGGCACTTTGTAGTCTGATGAATTCCGATGACCATCAACAAAAAGCAAGGCCAAGAGCAAATTGAAGATATACTAAAGATGAGGGTATACTGATCAATATAATTGCTTCATTAGCTAATATACCACAAATATAAGGTGATTTTTATACTTCAAGCTGATAGAAAACTGAAATGTATTTAAAAAATCACATTTGAACTCACCTATCTCAAACCTATTTTGATTTTACCATAGATGAATAATGTGGTGTGCAGAAAAAAAATAACCAACTCTCAGAAGCACCGAAACAAGAGATGTGTCAGTGGACTTGCAATTTAGAGACTTGGATTAATGAACTGTAATGATCAGTTTCAATCCCTCCATAGCAGCTGGGGAAATTAGATTCAGTTAATTAAATAATGAGGAATAATAGGCAAATATCAATAATGGTGACCATAAAATTTATAGATTCTTTAAAAAAAAACATTTGGTTCACTGTTGCCCCTTAAGGAATAAAATCTTCCGTCTCTGCTCATACAATCATTAACAATGCATGACTCCAGACACAGAAGCAACATTGTTAACTCTTAATTACCTCCAAAATGAACTAACAAGACATCCAATTGTACCGTGTCTTCATGAACCCAATTCTGATTTGGATAACATGCAGATGGATAAAGAGGTTGGCTAGATCAATTAACCCTTGAAAGCCATCCTCAGAACATTTATGTATTTATTTCTAAAAAGGGTTGGCAGAATTGGTAAGTTTAGTTCACAAACAGCAAGACAAATGCAAACAGAACATGAGTAATTAAGTTGTGTACTTTCAGTCATTAGCAAGACAATGAAATAGTCATTGATCATGCTAACAAAATGCTACTTGCTCATCAATAATTTTTTTTCACTAATATGTAATGATCTTCAGCTGAGTGGACCCAGCTCTGAAGCAAGCTCAAAACTCAATCGTAGAAATTAATGATGAAGATTTTTCTGGAGGAAAACACAGGGAATAATCAGACTAAGAGCTCACTGACTTGGGACTTGAGCACACAGAACAGTAATTCACACAGAATTCAAACCGAGCACTCAGCGATGAGCACTGGTTCAGAATTACCTTAAATGGAACATAACACAGTAAACCTGTGTGGGCCGAAGTAAAAACTAATCCCTTAAGAAGGAGGAATAAGGAAATCGTATTCACATACAGAATATCATGAAAAACACAGTGACAGCTTAATGATAAAAGTCCGTCAGAAGGGTTCATGACATTTTTTAGTTTGGTTACCTCCAGGTCAAAATAAATGGAATCCAAAGACAAGGAAAGATTAATTGTCCTTGACATCAAAAGCTGCTTTTAATTAAATCTAGCATCGAGGAGTTACTGATAATTAAGGGGAAAATTTCACTGACTACACCTATTTCTGAATTAGATGCTGAAGCTTTGGATATTGGTCATCCATCATCTCAGTTCATTTACAGTATGAGATATATCCCAGGCCATAACAACGTCAGCTACATTATTGACTTGCCTTCAAATTATGATCAAATGTAAGGATTCTCATGATTATGGTGTGGTGTACAATTTAGTTTGAAACCCCCCTTAACAGTAAGACCTAGACAATTTGCAGCTAGAGACTAATAATTGGTAAGTAACATACATAGAACAATGAACAATACAGCTCAAGAACAGGCCCTTTGTCTCACAATGTTGTGACAAACTAAATAACTAAGTCATCACTTCTGACTATACAATGTCTATATCTTTCTATTTCATGCATAAGCATCTGCCTAAATAAGATGCTGTCAAATGACCCTATTGCTTTTGCCTCCACCACAACTCCGGGCAGTGCGATCCTGACACCGCCATTCTCTGTGTAATAAAGCTGAGCACGCATACCTCCTATGAGCTTACCCCTTCTCCATTTAAATACATGTTCTCAGGTATCAGACAGTTCAATGTTAGGGAAAAGATACCGGCTGTATATGCTATCTATGTCTTTCATAAACTTAAAAACTTCTATCAGATCTGTCATCATCCTCCAGTGAAAACAACCTAAATTCTTCCAACCTGTCCTTAGATCAGATGGCCTGCAATCTAGGCTGTATCCTGTTAAACCTCTTCTGCACCCTCCGCAAGGCTTCCATACCTTCCTATAATTGGATAACCAGAACTGGATGCAGTACTCCAGACGCAGCCTAAGTTTATAAATCTGCAATATAACTTCCCCATTCATAAACTCATCTCCTTTACTGATAAAGGCAAGCATGCCATGTGGCTTTATTATCACCTTATCAACCTCTGTAGCCACTTTCAGGGAACGATGAACTTGGACTCCAAGATCACTCTGCTCAACATTACTGTTAAGAGTCTTGCCATTAAAAATGTACTCTCTCCATACATTTGATCTTCCAAAGTATTCAGCCAGGTTAAACTCCATTTCGCCCCATATCTGCAAATGATCTACATCCTTTGTCGGTCTTTTATGTTACTCACAATACTACCAACCATATCATCTGCAAACTTACTAACTCACCCATCCACATTATCGTCCAGGTCATTTACATATATCACAAACCACAGAGATCCCAGAACAGACTCCTGCAGAACACAGACCTCCAGCCAGGGAAGGTCCCATCAACTACTACCCTCTGTCTTCTAGTAATAAGCCAATTCTGAATCCAAATGGTCAAGTAAACATGGATCACCTGCATCTTAATCTCTCATGGGGGATCTTGTTCATGTCTTATTAAAATCCATGTAGAAAATACCCACAGCTTTAACTTTATCAATCATCTATGTCATCTCCTTGAAACTCTCAGTGAAGTTATTAAGACATGACTTGCTCTGCACAAAGCCATGCTGACTGTCCCAAATTAGGCCATGGTTTCCCAATTGCTCATAATTCCTATCCCTCTAGTAACTTCTATACCATTTATGTGAGATTCACCAGTTTATAGCTTCCAGGATTGTCCCTGTTCCCCTTCTTAAAAAATTGAAAAATATTAGCTACTCACCAGTCCACTAGGACTTCTCCTGTGGCTAACAAGGACAGGAGGATATTGGTCATGGCCCCTGCAATCTCATCTCTTGTCTGTCTCTCAGTAACTAGAGATTAGGACACTCAACACTGATTTCCTATCTTCTATGTTATTCTCCTTTGTAAATACTGATGCAAAGTATTATTTAGAATCTCACCCACATCCTCCACCTCCAACTAAGACCCTTTAAAATGACCCAATCGTTTTTGCCTCCACCACCACCACAGGCAATTCAATCTAGGCACCCATCGCACACTGAGTGAAAAAAACCATAGGACAAGTTTAGTGGTCATCAGGGTCACGATGAAACAAAGGCCCTGTTTCCATGCTGTATTACTGAATGATTCTGTGATTGCACAAGAGCACATGAGCAGCTGGATTACTGCTGTGAGTGAGTCATCTCACTACTCTCCTACAGCATCCTATCCTCAATAAGACACAAGTAAGGAGAGTGATAGAGTACAGCTCCAATTACATTCAGAAACATTGATACCATTCCAGCATAAAACCAATCCACTTAATTATACTAATTCCATTACCTGGAGCATTCACACCCTCCAGTACCAGCACATTATGTACCTATACACGACTTGTACATCAAGAAAAACCCCAAAAACCAGTGAACGTTCTTCATTTCCCAAACTGGCATGTTCCACAGATGAAAGAAAAAAACACAGCAGCCACATAGGAACCAGAACCATTGGGTTCCTCTTGAAATGACACAGAGACTGAGCATGGAAATTCTTTATTTTTGATAGACAATAGACAATAGGTGCAGAAGTAGACCATTCAGCCCTTCGAGCCCGCACTGCCATTCTGAGATCATGGCTGATCATCTACTATCAATACCTGGTTCCTGCCTTGTCCCCATATCCCTTGATTCCCCTATCCATAAGATACCTATCTAGCTCCTTCTTGAAAGCATCCAGAGAATTGGCCTCCACTGCCTTCCGAGGCAGTGCATTCCAGACCCCCACAACTCTCTGGGAGAAGAAGTTTTTCCTTAACTCTGTCCTAAATGACCTACCCCTTATTCTTAAACCATACCCCCTGGGACTGGACTCTCCCAGCATCTGGAACATATTTCCTGCCTCTATCTTGTCCAATCCCTTAATAATCTTATATGTTGCAATCAGATCCCCTCTCAATCTCCTTAATTCCAGTGTGTACAAGCCCAGTCTTTCTAACCTCTCTGCATAAGACAATCCGGACATCCCAGGAATTAAACTTGTGAATCTACACTGCACTTCCTCTACAGCCAGGATGTCCTTCCTTAACCCTGGAGACCAAAACTGTACACAATAATCCAGGTGTGGTCTCACCAGGGCCCTGTACAAATGCAAAAGGATTTCCTTGCTCTTGTACTCAATTCCCTTTGTAATAAAGGCCAACATTCCATTAGTCTTCTTCACTGCCTGCTGCACTTGCTCATTCACCTTCAATGACTGATGAACAAGGACTCCTAGATCTCTTTGTATTTCTCCCTTACCTAACTTTACACCGTTCAAATAATAACCTGCCATCCTGTTCTTACTCCCAAAGTGGATAACCTCATACTTATTCACATTAAACGTCATCTGCCAAGTATCTACCCACTCACCCAGCCTATCCAAGTCACCCTGAATTCTCCTAACATCCTCATCACATGTCACGCTGCCACCCAGCTTAGTATCATCAGCAAACTTGCTGATATTATTCTCAATGCCTTCATCTAAATTGTTGATGTAAATCGTAAACAGCTGTGGTCCCAATACCGAGCCCTGTGGCACCCCACTAGTCACCACCTGCCATTCCTAGAAACACCCATTCACCGTTACCCTTTGCTTTCTATCTGCCAACCAGTTTTCTATCCATGTCAATATCATCCCCCCAATGTCGTGAGCTCTGATTTTACCCACCAATCTCCTATGTGGGACCTTATCAAATGCCTTCTGAAAATCAAGGTACACTACATCCATCGGATCTCCCTTCCTTGTCTAACTTCCTGGTTACATCCTCGAAAAACTCCAATAGATTAGTCAAGCATGATTTGCCCTTGGTAAATCCATGCTGGCTTGGCCCAATCCTATCACTGCTATCTAGAAATGCCAATATTTCATCTTTAATAATGGACTCTAGCATCTTCCCCACTGATAGGCTGACAGGATGATAGTTCTCTGTTTTCTCCCTCACTCCTTTCTTAAAAATGGGATAACATCAGCCACTCTCCAATCCTCAGGAATTGATCCTGAATCTAAGGAACATTGGAAAATGATTACCAATGCATCTGCAATTTCCAGAGCCACCTCCTTTAGTACCCTAGGATGCAGACCATCTGGACCTGGGGATTTGTCAGCCTTCAGTTCCATCAGCCTACTCATTACCGTTTCCTTCCTAATGTCAATCTGTTTCATTTCCTCTGTTACCCTATGTCCTTGGCCCATCCATACATCTGGGAGATTGCTTGTGTCTTCCCTAGTGAAGACAGATCTGAAGTACTTATTAAATTCTTCTGCCATTTCTCTGGTTCCCATAACAATTTCACCCAATTCATTCTTCAAGGGCCCAACATTGTTCTTAACTATCTTCTTTCTCTTCACAAATCTAAAAAAGCTTTTGCTATCCTCCTTTATATTCCTGGCTAGCTTGCGTTCATACCTCATTTTTTTCCCCCGTATTGCCTTTTTAGTTAAGTTCTGTTGTTCCTTAAAAACTTCCTAATCATCTGTCCTCCCACTCACCTTAGCTCTGTCACACTCCCTTTTTCTTAATGCTATGCAATCTTTGACTTCCTTTGTCAACCACTGTGGCCCCTTTCCCCCCTTTGAATCCTTCCTTCTCCAGGGGATGAACTGATTTTGCACCTTGTGCATTATTCCCAAGAATACCTGCCATTGCTGTTCCACTGTCTTTTCTGCTAGGATATCCATCCAGTTAAATTTGGCCAGCTCCTCCCTCATGGCTCCATAGTCTCCTTTGTTCAACTGCAACACTGACACCTCCGATCTGGCCTTATCCTTCTCAAATTGCAGATAAAAACTTATCATAATATGGTCACTACCTCCTAATGGCTCCTTTACTTCAAGATCGCTTATCAAATCCTGTTCATTACACAACACTAAATCCAGAATAGCATTGTCTCTGGTCGGCTCTCGTACAAGCTGTTCCAAGAATGCATCCCGTAGGCACTCTACAAACTCCCTATCCTGGGGTCCAGCACCAACCTGATTCTCCCAGTTCACCCGCATGTTGAAATCCCCCATAACGACTGCAACCTTACCTTTGTCACATGCCAATGTTAACTCCCTATTCAGCTTGCACCCAATATCCATGCTACTGTTCGGTGGCCTGTAGACAACACCCATTAGGGTCTTTTTGCCCTTACTGCTCCTCAATTCTATCCACATATATGATGTTGGATGAAAATCATTCAACTCGGCACATTTGTATATGCCATAGATTTAAAAGACTTGGATTTATTTATGTTCAGAAATTTGTTTCTGGTTTATTTTTGGTGTACATGATATGGCAGGTCCATGCAGAGTCCAGCTTTCTGAAACAATCATAATGTTCAGCTGAAACAGAAAAACAATGGGCAATATCATGCTGGACCCACTCTACTCCTCATGTTTTCCTCTTGTGGGTTACCTGTGGTTGCACTTACTTTTTACCTGTGCATGGCTTCAAGTGTCCTTCCAATCTTGCCACTGTGGTTATGCTGTACCCACATGGTTGCAAGATTCAGATACTAAGGCCCAAGGCAAGGCCATCTTGGCTTCAAGTGTCCTTCCAGTCTTGCCACTGTGGTTATGCTGTACCCACATGGTTGCAAGATTCAGATACTAAGGCCCAAGGCAAGGCCATCTTGCAGCTTGCTCCATGAAGACCTTTTCATTGTTTCCTACGTCCCTAAAGATCAAAGATATTTAGAAACATGTACATAATTAAACATATTTTAATAATTTAATGCAAATTTCAGATAAACAAATTAAGTGTGGTTAATAAAAATGAGCATAAATCATAAATCATCTTTCTTACATATTTGGTATCTCCATTCAAATGTCTGAAGCTCTGTTAAAATGTGTTAGCTGTGACAGTTATAAAGCCGAAGTGCAGCATATCAAGCATATTTGGCCTCTTAGCTCAGTCTGTTATTGATACACTGCTGAATTAAATACTCAGTACTGAGTTCTGTTCTAAGATTGAAGTCACGTGCACGATCATTAGACCCAAAGTGCATGTGTTACTTCTGTGCTGCAATGTACAGGTGCAGAAGTCCAAACAGCAGCTAGCTGTTCTCTGTGGACCTTCTTGACTTGCTTTTAGCATGATCATCAAATAATAATCAAGCTTTATCATAGCCTGATCTCTTTCCTTCAACATCCTTAGTGTCACCATACAGCAGAAGCTGAATTGGATCAGACACATAAATATTGTAATGACAAAAACAGAACAGAGGCTAGGAATCTTGTGGTGATTGACTTACCCTGACCCTCCAAAATCTTTCCACTAGTACATGGCTGCAAGTTAGAAGGCCAATGCAAAACTCAATACTTCTTAGATGATTGCAATTCCAACAATACTCTGGATAGAGCAGGCCACTGGGTTGGCAACTAATCAACCATTCCAAATATTTATTCTCTCTGCCACAACACACTTTTAGTATGTACCATCTACAAAATACAATGCAGTTACTCACTTAGATAATCTTCAAACTCATGTCAACTAACTCCATGGAAGGAAAGCAGAGCAAGTGCATATGGACACTCCAGGTCACAACACCACCGTGACTTGAAAGTTTATCACCCCTCTTTGCTGCATCCTTGAAACATCTCCTTCATAGCACTGAAAGAGTGGAAAATTTCTTCAAGGATATCCAGTGGCTGGTTTATGTAAGGGGCTGACAACCACTCCCTCAAAGGCATTAAAGGATAGGCAATAAATCCTGGCCTTGTTGATGGTACTGCTGGAACAGCATGTCAAATCTTTTTGTCACACTTTTCTGATTCTGGCATTATGACTTCTAAGGACCTTATGTGAATGTGCAGGCTTCTTCGGTACCTTCTAATTAATAACCTATTTTCTGTTTCTTCAAACTTAATATTTCAAACTCAGCGTCAACGTTGAGTTTTTTGCCATGTACATAAGTGCACATATGCACAGGTGCAATGAAGAACTTACCTGCAGCATCACAGGCATATAACATCATATAAGCAACATTCACAAGAAAGACATAAACTGTTCAAAAGTTTTGCAAGAAAGGACACAACTTGAATAAAAAAAAACAAAGTGATCAAAGTGGTCACAGTGTTACTAAACTGGTGTGATTGGGTTGAAGCACCTTTACCTGGTGTGGGACATAAAATAGCCACTGTGAAGTATTCCATCTGTCTAGCTAAGGTGTGAATATATTACAGCAGAGACAACAGGGATAACATATAAACTAAGAGATTACATACAAACCTTTGAACAATAGTGTAAGCAGCGACAATAGCTTGCACTTATAAAGTGCCTGAGATACTTGCCCATTGTTCAAAGTCACCTAACTGGTGTACTGTCAAAGATTGACAACATCTGCAATTGAACACAGTGACCAATGTTTGAATCAAAAAAACACATCTTAATGGATGACAGACAGGTAAGAGAATGGAAGGAGATCTAATGAGGGAGAAGTTGAAGTTAGATGGCCTCTGGAGGCACGGATTGAAGCAGGCAAAAGAGGTGCAGAGGATTAGAAAGAAGCTGCAGAGTTAGGTGAGGAAACAGAACATGTGAGTTGGGGATAAGAGTTGGAATATGATATGGGGAGTCCATGGAGTATATGGACTATATTTCATGAGGAGTTTGAAGAGATTAGCAAAGTCACCAAAGATGCTAACAAATTTCTGTAGATAAACCATGGAGATAATTCTAATTGGTTGCATCACCATCTGACATGAAAGGGCCACTGTACAGGATTGGAATCTGCTGCAGAAAGTTGAAAACTCAACCAGCTCCATTTTGCACACTATTCTCCCAAGCATCGAGGACATCGTCAAAAGGCTGCGTTTCTAAAAGGTTACATCAACCATTAAGCCCCCCATCACTCAGGACATGCCCTCTTCTCATTACTATCATTAGGGAGATGGTTCAGGAGCCTGAAGCCAAACACTCAAACATTTTAGCAACAGCTTATTCCCCTCCATTCCATCAGGTTTCTGAATGAACAATGAACCAACCCTTCAACACATAAAAATCTAGGTTACAAAAATAAGTAAAGTATGTAAAAGAACCCATAAAAAACAAAGTAGTTTCATGTGTTCAAGGACCATTCAAAAATCTGATGTAGGATGGGGAAAAAACGGTTCCTAAATTGTTGTCTATGGGTCTTTAGGCTCCTGTGCCTCCTTCCTGTTAGTAGTAAAGAGAAGCAGAGAGATCATTAGGCCATAAGACAGAGGAGCATTTGGAGCTGATTAGGTCATTCATCCCATCAAGTTTGCTCCATTGTTCCTTCTTTGTTGATTAATTTCTCTTTCAAACCCATTCTCCTGCCTTCTTGACACTTACTAATAAAGAACCTATCAATCTCAGCTTTAAATATGCTCAGTGCAATGATCTGGCCTCCACAACTGTCTGTGACAATGAATTCCACAGAATTCAACTCTCCTTTTGCTAAAGTGGCATCATTGTATTCAGTGGATGTGCTTTTTGGTTCTAGATTCTCCCACTTTTGAAATTATCCTGTCCATCCCCACTCTATCCAAGCCTTTCTTTACTCAATAGGTTTCAGTGAGATTACCTTCCTCCACTCCACTATTCTTTTAAATTCCAGCAAGTATGGGCCCAAAGCCATCAAACATTCCTTATACAACACGAGTGAATCTGCAGATGCTGGAAATAAATAAAAACACAAAATGCTGGCAGAACTCAGCAGGCCAGACAGCATCAATGGGAGGAGGTAGTGATGACACTTTGGGCCGAAACATCATCACTACCTCCTCCCATAGATGCTGTCTGGCCTGCTGAGTTCTGCCAGCATTTTGTGTTTTTAAACATTCCTTATACTTTCTTTACACTTTCATTCTCAGGATCATCCTTGTAAACCTTCTGGGACATTCTCTATTGCCAGCATATCATTCAACAGATATGTGCCATGCCTTGGAAGGTAAGAGCATTTATTGATGGATGCTGACTTTTTGAGGTGCCACCTCTTGAAGATGGAGCCTACTGAGTCAATAGCCCTCTGCAGCCCTTTGTGTCTCTTTGATTTGGAACTCCATACCTGACTGTGATGCCACCATTCAGAATATTCTCCAACACACAACTATAAACATGCATAAGAGTCTTTGGTGACTCTAACACCAAGTTTTCAGGTGATACCTCTGTAGTGAGCTGCATCTCAACTAGTGATGAGTCAGAGTTCAGGATGGTAATCTATAACATGGTGTCATGAGAGCAACATCTTCCTCAATGTTAGCAAAACAAAAGAGCCAGTCATTAGCTACAGGAAGGAGACAGTATATATGCTACATCTATATCAAAAGTGCTGAGGCTGAGAGGGATGAGAGCTCCAAGTTCCTAGCACTGTTCACAACTATTAGCCTGCCATTGACTAACCATGCAGATGTCACAACCAAGGAAACTAACCAGCACCTCTATTTCTTCAGGCGTGTAAAGAAATTTGGCATATCATTATCGACTCTAACCAATTTTTATCAATACACCGTAGAGGCACCAAAAGGTGGAATTGGTGGAAACACCAATGTCCCTGAAGGGAAAAGTCCTATGAAAAGTTGTGGACACAGTCCAGTCCATCACAGGTAAAACCCTCCCCACTGTTGAGCACATCTACAAGGAGTTTTGTTACAGGAAAGCAGCATCCATCATCAAGTACCCCCACCATCCAGGCCATGCTCTCGTCACACTGTTGCTATCAGGAAGAAGGTACAGGTGTCTCAGGACCACGCCTGCAAGTTCAGAAGCAGTTATTACCCCTCAACCATCAGGCTCTTAAACAACTGGGGATAACTTCACTCACCATATCACTGAACTGTTCTCATAATCTATCATCTCACTTTCAGGGACTCTTCATCTCATCTTCTCAATACTTATTGCCTATTTATTCATGATTATTTCTCTTTTTTAATTTTGTACTTGCACAGTTTATTGTCTTTTGCTCATTGATTGTTCATTGATCCTGGTGGGTGCTGTCATTCATTGTTTCATATGTTACTTCAATTTACTGGGTATGCCCACAAAAATGAATCTCTGGGTTATAAATGGTGATGTATATGTACTTTGGTAATAAATTTGCTTCAAACTTTCAACTTTGTAGTTGAATGCATCCTATCTGGATGCATAATTGCTTGGTAAGGAATCAGCTCTGCGTGTAACCGCAAGAAATTGCAGAGTTGTGGGCACAGCTCAATACATCACACTGTGGTAGACATGTTGTTTATAGGAGTTAATCTGCAGCAGGTCCAGGTCCTTTCTCAGCCAGGAGTTAATTGTAGCCATAACCAACCTCCCAAAGGTCATTACTGTGGGTGTGAGTGCTACTGGGTGATAGTCATTGAAGCAATTAACCTAGCTCTTCTTGGTTCTTTTGCTTCTAGGAGTACTCAGTTGAGAAGGACTTGCCAATGACCTCTTTGGCAGATCCAAAAAAGAGCCTTTTTTAATTGCAGCAAACAGATTTTTACACTATCTTGAAAATCAGCTATCTTCAGGTATGATGAACCTGAGGGCTCCTGGCCTGTACAGCTGTAGTTCACCTCAGATATGGAAAATGAGGTTCTAATAATTTCCTTGTATGGGAATGGCAAAAAAAATAGTTAGGTTAGCCTCCAAGTATAATAGCCATTATCAGGAAAAAGCAGCCAATTTACACAGAGGATACCATTTAAAAATAAAAAGGATGTAAAAAAAGGGATTCTTGCACCATTTTGGATTTAATGGGCGGAAATAGGAAAAGAGACTTTTACAGACAATTTTTGAGCTCTCAGTCAGTGAAGGAAACCAATAATTGAAAGTAATAAATCTGAATAGCAGGTTGGAAGTATTTTGAACCAGTTTCTTTTAAAACTGTGGGAACATTTTACCATTTCTCAACATAAAAGTTCCTTACCTCCCACAAAAGATTAACTAAATTAGACAGAGCTTACAGGGCAATGCTTAACGTGGGCCATTGGAAGGAACATTTATAATGAATTGAATAACCTTTTCCTAGTTCACGTTTTATCACACATTTTTTATGATGAGATTCATGCCCTAAATTCAACTAAAATTGCATTTTTAACATCAAGACCTGCAGATGCAATGGACTGTTGCTCAGACTTTTATACAAAGACATGGCCATAATAACTTCATGGTTCAAAACAAATGGCTTTGAAGCCTGTACTTATTGGAATGAAATGTTTTTATGATGTTACAAATGTGCCACAACTCAGAGGGGTCGAAGGGTACAAAGTAGCCCCCTCCTTTTTGAGAATCGCAAGATCGCTATTAATTTGGGTCTGGGACCCAGGAAATGAGAGAGAATCCTCAAGGTTTTGGAATGTGTCTTGGCCTCAGCAAGACAAAGCCACGGATAACGGCCATTGTCTCTTGGAGACGGAATTGTGTATTGAGTACTGTACTATTCATTGAAGCCCTCAGGGGACGACCAGAGTGGGCTGGTTGAGGGATTGCATCATCCCAACCTGCTTGACATCTGAGACCCCGTGAGTAAGGATAAAAGAGGGTCTGGGGAACAACCCCTTTAGACGCACCAGGAGAAACGCTAGAAATCCCGTGACAGCGTTTAATAGCGACAGCCAGTGGGGGGCTCGCGTGCGTCCTTTTCCCTTGCCTGGGAATTGGCGGGCTCACCACGGAAGAACAGCTTTAGCTAAAGGACCGGCTACACCAACGGAACTCTCGAAGGATCAAAATCATAAAAAGGAAAAGCTGGCAAGTTTCTAAAAATCCCTCTCTTGAATCCAACCAAAGGCTGCAGCCTGAATGAACTGAGTGACTTTTATATTTTCATCGGACAATACATTACCCCCTAGACAACGATAGAGCTTATTTCTTATTGATTATTATTATACCCGCACTTTTAGATTTAGTATTGACGACGTATATTATCTGTATGTTTGCATTGATATTATTTTTGTGTATTTTTACTAATAAATACTGTTAAAAATAGTACCATCAGACTTCAACGGACCTCTCTATCTTTGCTGGTAAGTGACCCAGTTACGGGGTTTGTAACAATGAGATACAGGTGAGATGCAATACAGTTATGTTTGTTCCCACATTAATATTCAATGCTCAGCTGGCTAATTCAGATTGCTTTCCTCTTCTACTCATTGTTGTGTTAACAGAGAAGTATTATCTAAATTGAAAATCTATTATTATAAGGATATTTTAGTTTGAGGAATGTTACTGCTTAATTCAAATATTGGGAAAGTCAGGCTGCATGGTGGCAATGCAAAGCATGCAAGCTTTCAGATTGTTTTGCCTCAGCAGCTATTGATTTAACTTCTTACCTAATGGATTTTAATATTTCACTTGTTGCATTGTAATTCTGTGTTTTAGCTGCACTTGCAATTATCTAATGCAAAACCGGATATGTCAAAATCCTTTGTGTCATATTTTCTCAAGGGGAATTTCTAAACACATATTGGTGCCATGACTAAGGTCAACACTCCTGATATTGGAAGGAATAATGGGCTAAACAGATTGAGGCTTTATGTGCTTCACTGATTCCCTGCAGTCTACTGTCCTGGAGTTCTATGGAAATGCTGAGCCACATGCTAATAGCACAGACAATCAGACAGTGGATGTGATGACAATATGCCCAACCAAATAGTTGCTTATTAATGGTTTTAGTTGGCTGATGGAACTTGTAGGATTTTTTTTTTGCATTGCCATTGCATTGGTAGGATTTTGCCACTAATCCAAATGACTGACTCGTACAAAATACGCTTTAAGGATCCTTACACCTTAATGTGTACACCTCAATTTTCACAACTCTGAACTAATTTTTATTAAAATGATGAAAGTAAAACAGTTATTCAAATTTTATACTTAGATTTCTCTTCTTCAGAATGTTCCTTTTGTCAGCCTACATGATTATGTTATCTATAGATCCTCAATATGAAATTCACTTCTTGTTCTTTGTCCCAAGGGAGACACAGAAATATAATTTATTTTCAGTTTGTCAAGTTTTGATGAGTTGCTATGTCCTGACATGAATGTGATCATTCAGTCTGTCTCACTCTATTTGTAACAGCGTCATTTTTCATACTTATCTTGAAATCCCACACACTGCATTGTAACCTCCTAATCTATTTGTGTTCTGTCAATAATATTTTGTGAATATTATATGGATAATGAACTCAGTTTTTCCATGTGAAGTAATTAATTCTTAGAATGAATTACATTATGATAACACATTTTGGATGGTGCAGAGAGGGTGGACAACAATTCTGAGATCATTCATGCCGTATATTGATCAGGACAGAAGCTATTGAGAGCTGTTGGCAGTTTCACAGAGAACTACCTACATTTTAACCCCTTCCCCCAAAAATTATTACAACTGGGATTCCTTGAGAAAAATAGAAGCATTTCAAGCTGAGCTCCATGTGACAATATTGAAGCTGCCTTCCAATGTTAAGTTCCATATGGAATCCAAAGGCAGTTCAAGTTCCCCAAGATGTGCTACAAAACCTGGCACAGGTAAAGCGAACCTGTTCGTCTGATTAAGAAGAGGCAGCTGAGATAGAGAAGAGGGAATATATGATGTAACTTCTATTTACGCTTCATTAAGTAAGTTTGATTTAATGTGTTTACCTGTCACGAGCTTTAGTTTTAAAAAGATTGGATTGCCAAATGGAGTTCATAATATAGTTGAATGCTTCAGGGCTTAGGGGAGCATTCAAGATCCTCAATCACTGACATTTTTTAGAGAGCTTGTGGGTAGTTTGAAATGACTAAAAAGGAATGAGAAGCAAAACTATGTAAAAAAAGAGTGAAAGACAGGAGGAGAATGGAGCTAACTACAGGCATCTGTTGTGGGCCACCAGGTCAGGGAGAGGAATTGAATTTACATAATTGTTCAATGAAAGTATGTACAGGGAGAAGTACAGATGCAGCAGATGACTTCAATTTGCAACAGATAGATTAAGACATTCATGAAATGTATAATAGGAATGAATTCATAATTCTGGACATGAATTTTGATTGTTACAAATGGAAGCAAAAATCAAAAGAGATGTAAAAGAGGATAGTGATTTGTTAATCTGTCTGAGCCTGTGCTTCATATTAAAGAGCTGCTTAGGAAGGAAGCAGTTTGGAAGTGACTAATTTTGGAAGTGAATCTTTGCATCAGCAATAAAACTGCACTGTTCCTATATGATTAAATATTTCACACGGCATTGTATGTATAATGAAAATTCATTTCTCTGCACTTTCAGTTTTTAATTTAGAAGATACCCTTTACTTCAATGGCTATGTTAAATACATATCCTTGTGCAGCTACTTAACACAAAATAAATGAGAATAGGTTAGGTTAGCAAAAATGCAGGCATTTCGTGTGTCATCTCGGCCAGCGAAAAGTAAATCTCAAAATTTTCCCTGATTTTTTTTATATTTACAGATCATTTATATATTAACAAATGTAATTAGGCCACTGTAGAATATTTGATATTACAATCATATTTGAGTAATCTTCTATATATATAGCAAACACAAGGAAATCTGCAGATGCTGGAAATTCAAACAACAACACACACAAAATGCTGGTGGAACACAGCAGGTCAGGCAGCATCTATAGCGAGAAGCGCTGTCAACGTTTTGGGCCGAAATCCTTCATCCCGAAAAGTCGACAGCACTTCTCCCTATAGACACTGCCTGGTCTGTTGTGTTCCACCAGCATTTTTTGTGTGTTGTTGTTCTATATATATAGATTGATTAAGCATTCTTGTTCTTTAAATAAATTATTATGGATTAAATGTAAAAATACATTAGCTACATATGTCGTCACACCAACATGTGATACAAGCACAGCTCACTTAACGTAAACTTGAACTAGAACTAGACCCGTATTCCCAGACTCTCTTCATTTGAGTTAACTAAAAGTTTTGAAGTAACAAAGCATAACAATTTGTGAGATAATTAGCCCTTCCATTGCTGCGCGTGCTCCTGATGCAGGGTCCTGTGATGTCAGTGTCTTTTGCAATGCTCCTTTTCCATTTTGGGTCATCATAACTCAGAGTTTCCTCAGAGTCCATGGCAATATTACAGATCTTTAAAGGAGACTTTGATCACCTTTATCTACCTGGTAATCTCCTTCCAATGTGGACCTCAGGACTGAGTTCTTGTTTTGGGAATTTGGTGTCAGGGGTGTAACATGGTTTAACCTGCCCCATTTAGTTGCCTGGTAATAAGCAAAGCCTCAGTGCTGAAGATCTGCCCTGGGGGTGGGTACCAGCATTGGTTCACTTCTCTTTCCAGTGGGTTTGAAGGCTTTTATGGAGAAAACTTTGATGATGCTTTGTTTTCTGTGTCCTGAGATGTCAATGTTTTGAAAAAATATTTGTAAAATTATTGCCCATTTCATCATAGGTTTAGTGCCAGATCTGATACCTTGATCTGCAAATGACCTTTTCCTTTGTTGAACGAAGACTGCACTTGTGCATCAGTGGCAATAATGAATGTATATTGTAATCAGTTTCTTCGTAAATTTAAAAAAGACACTTGTAAAATATTCTTTGTCCTTAAGAGCATCCTGGTAAAGTGAATCCAACCTGCCAACAGGGCTTTCTTCCAGTTTTATTATAAACAACCACAGAAGTCAGCTGAAACCCAATTTTGGTTGAATTGAACAATCTTTTGTGCTAATTTGGGAGAATTAAATTGGGTTGAGACAAACCAGCAGAACTCAGTAGAAACAGTATACCTACAGTACATGTAAATGATGCATTTTCCTATAATTGCAGTCAAGGGTAGCAATAATTAAACCAGAGATATGAAAGGCCATATTACATTATCTCACAATGCTCAAATTAACCTAAATGACAATTCAATTATCAAATGACTTTTTTTTTTCATTTCCATTAGGAATTACTGAAATTCTTTTCAACTAAAATCAAAAGAATAATTCTGATGGGGCAAGTCTGCCTACGCAGTTTACCATTCAAATAATGAATAGAGAAACTCAATGTCTCTTACCATTTGTAAACAATTTGACAAAGACTTCCTTTAGTCCATTTTGTTACTAGACTTGTGATGCTGAAGGTGTCCAGGAGCTGTGTCATATCTTGTCCTTGTGTTGAGTGATACACAGGTCCTGGAAAGGACCCTTGAAGTTCTTTCACTAGTTGTTCCACATGCCCCAATTCACACAATGTTACTGTACAGTATCACACCATCCCTCATGATGTTAAATCAGTCAGCAAAAAATCAAAGTCAGCATTTCAATTTCAATCTATATGAGAACATTAACTAGCACATTGCTCCATTGCTTTTTTTTAACCTTTATTGTGCTCAAGTTTTGTTGTAAAGCATGTTAAATTTTGCATCTGAGCCCAGTTCATTTGAATGCTGCTGCTTCCATCTTTGTCAGTCATCCCTGGGATACCACATTTGGTAGAGTTATTGATTTTCCCTCTCAGTACCATGTTTCTATTTTCCCCTAACTGCCTGCAGTCCTTCCAGTCTGAATTGTCAGCTGTAAAGATTGTTTCTTGATATAGTTTCATGCATCCACATTATTGACCAGCTTCCCTTTACCAACATGTTCCATGTATTAAGATTATCATCCATTTAATGCTAAGTGGAGAGCTGGAGTGACAGTACTGCTGCCTGGTGAATTTAAATCATACAGCTGTTACCCACCTTTACAAAGGTAAAGTGATGCTATGAAACCTTTCTTAAGCTGAACTGGCATAAAGCAAAGAACCATTAATTTATATGGGAAAAATTTTTGTAAAAGGAAAAATCCTCTTTGTAATGCGAAAACAGGTTACTAATGTAGGCCTTTTGTAAAAGCGAAGTGGCATAAATTGAACATTCGTATAGCAGGGGCACCTGTACTTCTAAATTGCAACTAACTGAGCAAATGAAGGAAAGCCATAAAATGTGTAACCCGCTGTGCCTATTGAGCGGTAAATACTCCAGGAAAAGTTGATGCCAGTGAACAATGCTCCCAAAGGCAATGTCCTCAAGATGGGTCATGGAGCCTTTGCTTTTTATTTCAGATGTGGTTCTATTATTGTTACAGCCTGTAATCTACTCTCTGGTGGTGGGATTTTAGGCTGATCGGGCGATCTGGTGCTTTGCTGTCTCTGAGAGCATGGCACGAGACTGAGACCAAAGCCTGTAGCATGGAAGTCGGAAAGCCTGGAGATGGGGCACAGGCTCAGGATCGATTCCATCTCTTGCTGATCTCACTGATAAAAGCACCAAGGAAAAGTGAAATCACTTGGGCAGGTGTCGAGGGCAAGTGAGTGTTCAGGACTGTCAACCAGCCTCACGCTCACTGCTGCCAGGGAAGGTGGCTGAATATGGCAGCCTCTTGCTTGCTACTCCTGAGGGAAGATCCTTGCGTCTGAATGATCTCTCTCTTCTTCAAGACTGTTGGTGGATGGTGATAGAGCAAGATTGTAGATCTGGACTCTCAGGATTATGGTGTGTTCTAGTTCTGTTACTACTTTCAGGCAATTTTTGAATTGGGATGGCCTGTAAATAATAATGAACACTGAGTTGAATAATACTGAAATATACCTTTTGATCTTGTGTTTTTATATTTGCGTTTTTGACCTTTTCTTGATGCCGTTGGCACAGTATTTTTCTGTGGGGGGGATGGAGTTTGATGTTTTTCTTTAGCATGATGCTTCTATGGTTCTTGTTTTGTGACAGACTGTGGAAAGGGTGAATTTTGGGGTTGTATACTGCACACATACTTTGATAAGTGAATGTACTTTGAACTTTGAAAGGGAAATAAAATTACGTGGAATAACATAAGCTTTTGGAGATTGTCAAGTTGAAGATAGGAATGGACAGCTCTTTGCCCATTGTGAGGTTTAGGGACAATGTGAGACAGCGAAGATCTGTGAGGTTAAAGAATTGCAGCAGACGGAAGTCACATCGAGTGAGGGTCAATAAGGGAGACAAACTCCACAAACAAGATTACATGAAAGACTGTAGGTACAGATAATCCTGAGCAACGGTCAAAAATGCCAGAGGAACTCAGCAGATCAGGTGGCAGCTATTGAGGGAAATGAACAGATAATATTTTGAATCAAGACCCTTCATCAGGAGGTGAAGATACCTGTGGTTTCATCTCTGATTGTGCTTGTATGTGTGGGTGACAGAAACATTAATTCTATATAACACAGCTTGTTGTCAAATTATTTTGAACCTCCTCACCATTGGACCAGTTTTGTGGTATCTGTTGTGCAGTGGCCACTCTTTGTTAAAATGATTCACTTGTAGGCATCAAAACTGGAGTGAAAGCAGGTTGCTTTCCAATCCAGTGGACTGCCTAAGAAGCAGAAGAAATGTAAATACATGTAATTTTCGAAGAACATACTAATTTATAGCTTCTGCCTTTGCAAACTAATTGATGAAATCTCTTGCAATGCTTTGCTTTTTTTGGATTCATATAGGTTCTGTTGATGAAATACTATGCTAAGCATAAAATTATTGGTTACTGTTTACAAGATTAATGCATAAATGTTTAACAGGTTCATTCGCTATCTTGGCTGCTAAACAGTTGCTTTAGTTAGTTAGTACCTTAATGAAAATCTAGATGTGTATCATGCAGAACATTTGTAAATGAACTTTACTATTAATTACAGAAGGAAATTAGACAATCTAATGGAGTAGGGACACAACAATCAAATTTTCCATTTACTGGGCCAGATACACTATCATGGGAGCAGAGAAAATTACACTCAGCTTTTCAAATGATGGCTCATGTAAGTAACTACATTTGGTAAAGAAAGGAATGGATTTGAAGACCTTTATATCAGAGGATATACCAACAAACCTCCCCCAACCCACAACAAGCACATGCAGTGAACCCAGAGCCATTGAATAAAGGAGCAAATTTGAAGTGAAGCTCAAAGGGACAAAGGTTTGTTTCTACATTCAGTGGCCACTTTATTAGGTGCATCTATACACCTGCTTGTTAATGCAAATATCTAATCAGCCAATCATGCAGCAGTTACTGAATGCATAAAATCATGTCGATATAATCAAGTGGTTCATACCAAGTATCAGAGTGTGCAAGAAATGTGACCTAAGTGACTTTAATTGCAGAATAATTTTTAGCGTAGATGGGCTGGTTTGATTATCCCAGAAACTTGGGATTTTCACACACAACAGTCTCTCGAGTTTACAGAGAATGGTGCAATAAACACTAAAGATCCAGTGAGTGGCAGTTCTGCGGATGAAAGCTCCTTGTTAATGAGAAAGGTCAGAGGTGAATGGCCAGACTGGTCCAAGCTGACCGAAAGGCGTGCAGAAAAGCATCTCTGAACACACAAAACATTGAACCTTTAAGTGTATGGGCTACAGCCTCAGAAGACCCCAGACATTCATTCAGTGCAAACACAAGGAAATCTGCAGATGCTGGAAATTCAAACTACAACACACACAAAATGCTGGTGGAACACAACAGGCCAGGCAGCATCTATAGTGAGAAGCGCTGTCGACGTTTTGGGCCGAGACGCTTTGTCAGGACACAATTCTTCATCCTGAAGAATTTACTGCCTTAAAGAGGCACATTAATTTGTCTCTGTTTCAGAAGCAAGCTTCACAAAACCATACGAGTGCATTCAAATTTAAATACAACTTGCATAAATACTTTGGTAATAATGAAGGAAATCATCCCAAGATAATTCACTAATGTGTTATCAGACATGGTTTGACTCTGGACAATATAAGTAGGCTCTAGTTCAGAGGATCAAAAGTGTGTTCAAAGGGGTAGGTCTTGTGAATCCCCTGTAATTCCCCTGGTTAAGATTTCTGCTACTATGCTGTGAGGTAGCTTATATCAGCAGATTTTTGTAAAGCAGTGTGGCTTGCTGGAAAATGTGTTTTGGTTTTGGCTAAGGTAACAAACCACATTGTCCAACTTAAGAATGTGTGTTACTCAATCAGGATTGTGGGATGTAAGCGAAGGTTCCAGAAAGCTGTGAGAAGAGTTTTCTGAAGTTTAGTAGTCTGGTTTATGGTCTTTTGTTGGGAGCTGCGGAGTGCAGCACATGGGAAGTTGTCATTGAATGCCATGGTAAAGAGATTCCCCATTGCAAGAAATGCTCTGTGCAAACAAATGGTTCCAAGGAAGAAGGGCCAATATTCCTGAGAGAGCCAATTCATTTGAGACAGTTTTTGAGGGGAGTTCAAAATGTGGTGGATGCTTTCAAGTCGACCGTGCCTCCACCGTGTGGGTTTGAGACACACCTCTGAATACTCCAGTATGATCTACAATGGTCATGTGCACATTGGACTGGTTTAACTCTAATGAGCCCTTTTATTTTTTCTTTTCTTTTTCTGTAACTGTTCATTAAAGTCGAAAAGTTGGTAGATATATATATTCTTTATTAATTTATGCTGGTGCACAATCTGTCATTTCTGGGTTACTGATAAATGAGTACAGGTATATTCATTCAGACCGAGGTTCCTCTAATCAGAACATCACGATGTCCTTGTTGGGCTGAAACCCAAATCATACTGATCAGAAACAGATATTGTTTATGAAAGATGGCCACCTCATCAGTGAGTCACGTGACTATTAGTAGAGCTAGCAAACGAGCTCCAGTTAGAGGGTTACATCCCTAAAATGAGAAAAAAAGGGTAGGGACAAAAGAGTTTCAAGGATTTAAGGATAATGAAGAAGGCAGAATTAGGAGGACAAGTACCCGCAAGGTTGTAGGGTTCAAGCAGTTATAGAGGAAGGAGTCTCAAAGCCTCAAAGCAACTTAAAAACAGGGTTCTGACTTTCAAAAGCATGCGAACATTTTAAAATCAGGGAAGTATGGATCTGCAGAAGAAGAATGCATAAATCAGATGCATTCAATTGGTGTTAAATGAATGAATCCTTTAAAGGTTATAGGGACATAGTAGAAATTTTGGGAAAGAGGTTAGAAAGGCAAAGAATAGATCCATCCTCTCCGAGCCCCGCCCCGGGAAATATGAATGGGGTTATAATGAATAATTCTCATCTGAATTCATCCAGGAGGAGGATGTAGAAGGGGGAGAATTAGCGGACAGGAATGCTGATATTTTGGAGTATATTAAGGCGGGGAAAACCTTGGAACCTGATTGGATCCAAATCAGGATGCTCTCAGAAGCAAGGGAAGAGATTGCTAGTGCTCTGACTGAGAGTTTTGCATCATGATTAGCCGTGGGTGACTGAGAGATAGCAAATATTGTTCCGTTATTCCAAAAATGCATTAGGGATAAGCAAGGAAATGGTAGAATAGTTCCTAAAGGGACAGGATTCATGTTTTCATGGAGAAAGAGGGACTGATTAAGGGAGTCACTATTCTTTTGTATGGGGGAGGCCCTGTCTCACAAATCTAATTGAGGTATTTTGAGCAGCAATCTAAGAAAACTAATGGAAGCAAGGTGACAGACCAGGTATACATGGATGGACTTTAGTAAGGCTTTAGACATGCATGGTAGTTTGGTCCAGAAGTTAAGGCTGACAGCATCCATGGTGTGTTGCCAAATAGGATCTAAACTTGTCTTGTTGATAGGAGGGAGAAGGTTGTAATTGAGAGGTATTTTTCTGACTGAAATTCTGTAACTTATCATGCGCTACTTGGAATAGTACAGAGCTGTTTGTGGTTTGTCATATGCATAATATATATTAGAACAGTTTTATTATCACTAGCAGGCTTAATGTGCAATTTGTTATTTTGCAATAGCAGTATAGTGCGAAGACATAAAATTACTATAAATACATAAATAAATAGTACAAAAAAAGGAAACAGCATTCATCGGTTCAGGGACTATCATAAATCTTATGGTGGAGGGGCAGAAGCTGTTTCTGACTTACTAACTTTGAAAGGAGCATATGTGGACAAATTAGTAAATTTGCTGATGACATGAAAGTTGTTGCAGATGTAGATAGCTAAGAGTTGGACAGAGCAGTGGCAGATGGAATTTAGACCATCCAAGCATGAGGTAAGGCATTTAATTCCAAGAGATTTTGCAGATGCTAGAAATCCAAAGCAACACACATAATATGCTGGAGGAACTCAGCAGGCTAGTCAGCATCTGTGGAAATGAATAAACAGTTGTCGTTTTAGGTTGAGACCCTTCCTCAGGAAATGCTAAATAGAGATACACAGTGAAAGGTAGGAACAATTGTTTATGTATAAACAGGCTCTAGGGTGAAGTCACAGGTGGCTAGAGAAGGGAAGATATTTGGCATGCTTACTGTCGTAGGCTGAGCCTTTGAATACAAGAACTGGTACTCCACATTGCAGGCGTAAAAAAAGAATGTTGTTTATTCTGGACTTCTATATGGTTCTGACCATCATACTGCAGAAATAATGTGAAAGAGTTTCATCGGGACATTGCCTGGATCGGAGGTCTGAAGATCCGATAAGCTGGGTTTGTTCTTACTGGATCATAAGAGGGCAGAAAGGTGATTTTTTGGGGGGCTTATAAGATTATAAGAGCTGTACATGAGGAAGGTAGTCAGAGTCTTATTTCGATGGTAGGAGAGACTAAAACTAGAGGCTAAAGGTTGATGTTGAGATGGGGGGGTGGGGGAGTCTAAGAGATAGGATTTTGACAGTGGTTACATGGAAGAAACTTCCAATGGAGGTGGTAGAGATTAAAACAACTGCAGTGTTTCAAAGGCATTTAGACAGAAGCTGAATAGCAAGGATAGCAAGGATAGCAAGGATGAGTTGGGCTGAAGGTCCCATTTTTGTTCTGTACAACTATAAAATGACTGCATTGGCCAGCTAATATCCAAGTGATGATGAAACTGAATGTGGCATTGAGCTAGGACATGAGCTGCAGAGGTGAACTCAGGTTTGAAGAGTGTATAATCCAAGAGAGGACTGTTGGGACTGCCAAGTCAAGTGACAGAGGGTTGAAGCTGCAGGTCAGCTGAGGCCAAGATGAAGCTAGTGGATGTTGCTACTGTGGTACAAGGCTACGTGAGTGATGGGATAGAATATTCTGATTCACTTTCGGAGAGAAATAGCCAAGGGATGGGGATGGTGGCTGTGTTCCAGATTTTACCGAGAGCTGCCAACAATTCTGTGTCATTGCCATTGCGCTCTGATGTTGTACTCGTTATGGAATCCCGTAGCTGAACGTCAGATGCCTGCTGTTTGTCTGATGCCTGCCTGCTGAACCAGGTTAGATCTAATGCAGGTTCAGTAATTCTGTTCTTCTTAATAGACAGAACTGACTGTGAAGGAAAGAGGTTAGTACAAGGAATTTACATTATTTAAATTAATGGTTAACTTAAACATACTTAATAAATTTATATGCTTTATAATGTTATAAGTAGTTTAAACCTAAACAAGTTTAATTGTTTTAAATGTTTAATTGTGTGCTTAATTAATTTTTGAAACATTTCAGATATTTGTGCATGTCAGAAATATTTCTGTATTTCATATTAAAATATCTTTTCAATGGCTCTATATCAAATTGGGCCTGTAATTGGAAGTTTCAAATCCTTAGACTCTATCCTTGCTCTTTGTGATTTCTTTCCATGCTTGATATGAAATTTGCGTAATTATTATTGATGAAATTTAATTATATCAGCACCTTTAAAAATCTAACACTCTTGCAAAGACAGAAAACATGCACCCACATGTAAATACCACATACTACTTATATTTTAATAAATGCAGAACAGTCCTAAAGTCCCACTGTCAACGGCAATGAGTCAGTAACTCATTGTAGAAGGACTTCAATCACTTCTTTTTAAATAGTTGAGTGTACTTCTTTAAAGCTGAGTAAATCATTTTAAATTAAAATTCCTTAAAATCAATGGTATTCAGCATATAGAGGTTGCTACACAAAAAGATCAGAATTTGTTGACCTTTTGTGACAGCAAAAGAACAATCAAATTGAACTTGGTATACTCAATTTTCCCTTCTGCTCAACATTTTATCTGCTAACCAATAGTTCTGCTGGCCTCCATATCAGGGGCCATGGGAGCCATTTTAATACTAAGAAAAGGATAACATATTGAAAGTTCAGCATCTGCAACTGTGTTGAGAATATGAATGTACAGGATCAGAACAATGAGATGCAATGAACAATATCTCTTGATCTTCCTAAACCACTAATTTATTTTTTCCCATTTTAATACATGATCAAAATCTATGAGAGCTGTGTAGTGAATAATCAACTGTAAGGCAGCCTAAACAGCAGGCAAAAGTACAATCTGAAAGCTAATGTGGATACAAGGGTAGACGGCCTTGTACCTTGTGGCTGGTCTTGGGCCTTGAACATGTTTAGTATGACTTACCAACATTCACCTTCAATAGTGCCCACGTTAACAGATATCCACTTTATTTAATGTCTTTGTAAATTTGTATTCAGAAGATAGCTCTACATCGCAGTTTCTGTTTGATATGGGCTCTTTCACATTTACTATATTTGCACACACTTGGACACAGGGATGTTGCTGTCATCTGAATATTTCTGGGTTTTTTCTATGACATTGGAAAGGATATCCAACTAACTCAAACCATGCATGTTATACTGATACTGGACTGTCTCAACCTAGATATGTAGACATCTTTCATTCTGCTGACAATTGCCTAGAGGATTTCCACAGTTTTTTTTTTGCAATGCAGTATTTTCTGCAGGGAATCCAGGGACAGTAAAATGGGTCAAACAGTATCATGACTCTTCATTCAAATGATCTATGGAATATCTAAGCTGAGCTGTGTGATTCAAAATATTTAAATTAAATTAAATATTAAGGGCAGTTATTTCAATTTAGAATCATGTACAGGAATCAATAGTGTGAAAAGCAGACAGAAATGTTCAAATTTCAAAGTAGAATTATTACCAAAGTACATAAATGTCACCAAATACAACCCTGAAGTTAATTTTCTTGCAGGCATACTCAATAAGTCCATATGTGAATAAGTTCCCATAATCATTGAAAGATGCATCAACTTGGACTTTCAAACAATATGCAAGAAACAACAAACTGTGCAAATACAAAAAGAAATAATAGTAATAATAATAATAATAATAATAATAATAATAATAATAATAATAATAATAATAACAATAATAATAATAATAATAATAATAATAATAATAATAATAATAATAATAATAATAATAAAGCAATAATTATCGAGATCATGACCTGAAGAGTGTCTGAAAATGAGTCCATAAGTTGTGGGAACAGTGAAATTAATTTGATTGGAAGTTATCTCCTTTAGCTCAAGGGCCTGATGGTTGAGGAAAAATAACTGCTTTTGAACCTGGTGGTGTGAGTCTTGTGCTTTCTGTATCTTATTCCTGATGGCAACAGAGAGAAGACAGCATGACCTGGGTGGTGGAGGCTCCCTGATGATGGATGCTCCTTTCCTGCAACAATGCTTTGTGTAGATGTGCTCTGTAGTGGGGAGTGCTTTACCCGTAATGGACTGGGCTGTATCCTCTACTTATTGTACAATTTTCCATTTAAGGGCAGTGGTGTTTCCATACCAGGCTGTGATCCAACCAGTTAATACACTCTTCACCACTCATCTACAGAACTTAGTCAAAGTTTTAGAAATCATAGAAAACTGAAGGAAGTAGAGGCACTTCCGTGCTTTGACATATATTAATTTCCCAAATGATTTTTCTAAACAACTGTTGTCATGTTTTACCATATGGGTGTGAATGAGCTTTCTAGCTGCCAGAAAATGATGACATGGAGTTTCTTTCCTTTCCCAATTACCTTCCACCAAGGGCACAAAGTAGAGGCTAGCATTTCTTGTCAGATTTCAGTGCTGCTCAAGGACTAAGTGAGAGGGAGCACAGCTTCTCAGTCTTCATTCTATTGGAAGATCAGGAGTCAACATCATAGTTGTAGAGAAATGCAGCACAGAAACAGGCCCTTCAGCCCATCAACTCCATGCAGCCCTGAGGGAGGTCAAAACTGGAATTCCTCTTAGGGAATGAGATAGTGCAAATAACTTACGTGGAGTCAGGGAGCACTTTAGTTCCAGTGACTGTAACTCTATTTAATATAGCGATGGAAAAGTTTAGGACAGGTCCACAGGTCAGAGCCCTAAACTGGAACAGGGCTAATTTTAGGGGAAATTAGACTGGGTCCAGCAGTTGATTGGGTGAGCCTGTTTGAAATGAAAGGAATGAATAACAAGTGGAAGGCTTTTAAGGGTGTGATAGCAAGAGTCCAAGAGCAGTATGTTCCTTTTAGGGTGAAGGATTAATCTGACAAGTTGAGAAAACCTTAGCTGAAAGAGATATTGAGGCTCTGCTCAAGAAAAATATTGAAGCATACATAAAGTTTAGGAGTTCAGGATTGAGCAAGTCCTTCCAATGATAGAAAATCTGGAGATGCTGGAAATCCAAGCAACACATAGAAAATGCAGGAGGAACTCAGCAGGCCAGGCAGCATCTAGGGAAAAGAGTGCAGTCAACATTTCAGGTGAGAGCCTACTGCAGGACCTTTGATGACTATGACCTTGGGTGCTGTCTGCCTGGGGGATGCATGTTCTCCTTTGACCTATGTTCCCTCTAAGCTGTGTGTGTGTGCACAGCACTCATGTTTTTCAACTTAATATGTCTAAAATATCATGATTTTCTAGCTGAAGATGATGTAATAGTTAGACAGTTTAATGATTTTAAATTTTCTGTGAAAGAAAAAAATTAAATCCAAACTGATTTCAAACTTGGCTCAAATGGTGGCATTTGTACTTCAAATGGACAGTTTTGCGACCTTGCACAGTTGATGGACATTGGGGGAACCTTTCTTGTGTCTAGTGTGGACTGTGAGTGAGGTTTTGGCCTAATGAATCAACTCAAAAACAAGCTGAGAAACCGTTTAGGTGAATGTCATTTGGATATGTTAATGAGAATCAAAAGTTATCAATTGGGTGGAAGTTGTACTAGTCTAGATAGAGTTTACAAAGAATGGGTAAATGCTGAAGACAGGAGTGAGAAAAAATAGCTGAATGACTTAAATATGTATGTTACTTTGTTACTTTGTTGTTATTCTGTACAGTTTTATGTCCTGAAGGTTATGTAAACCTACATAAACTGTGCCATGTGTGCATTCAGTACTCATATACCTTTGTCACAGGAAAAAAAATTACACAATATAAGATTTTTGCACAAACTGACTACTAAAAATTCAAGGGAACATTTTCTGTGACCATGTAGGTTTTTGCCAGGTGCTGTGGTATCCTCCCACATCCCAAAATGGCCACTGTAAGTTGTGAGAGTGAGCAGTAGAATCCAGGGTTAGTTGATGGCAAAGTGGAAAGAATAAAATAAGATCAGTGAAAATGGGCAGTTAGTCATACAGTCATAGCAGGATTGCCTCTGTGTATAGTGTATGGGTAGAGTGAGTGGGTGTGAAAATGGATATGGTAAAGAAATGGTTAACAATTAGAAATTTGTGGGCCTGTTAATGCCCTGGGCAGATTGATACTAAATAAAGCGAGGACAATATATGACCCTGGTATACAGGATGACATGCATGAGAACGAGCTAACAAGTGTTGATTTGCATAAAAGCCATCAATTACCTTGTCTCTAAAACTGTTTTTTTTTAGGTTGTTTGATTGTAAGTTTAATAGGATTCATTGTCCCTGGGGAGGCAGAGGCTGTCTGCTGAAGGTTGCCCAGATGTGGGACTTGCAGCTATGGAGAATGTATATTGGCTTAATACATGAATGGGACTTGGGTTAACTAAGTTGGGGTTGTGTAAGTGTTGGATTGGACTGGGAGGTGGCGATAGTGCTATAAAGGTGGGCAAGTCCCTTCTTGGGCAGACCACTCGCCTGGGTCCCACCTTCAGGCCAAGCAGCTGAACCAGCACCGAGGATCTCCACCCTCGCCAATCCACGGCTTATCGCCTGCTTCAGGGACCACACAGACGTTGCTAAGTATATTCGGCGGTGTAGACTACGAGGGGTTGCTTAAGTTAGCCATTCCTATTAGTGGTCTAGGTAGTGTATAATATAAAGCGTTTCTCACAACTCTCTGTTGCTTCTCTGTATTAACAATAAAGTGGGTTTTGAAGGAACTACCAAGTTTGGGTCCATTTGTTCAAGTGAAACCAAATAGCTACAGCATCTACCCATTGCGATTATTCTATTTAGATCTTAGATTTGCGGAACAATTGGTGTAGTTGACAGGATGCGTGGATTGCTGAAAATGGTTTGCTGAAACAAATCGATTGCCCTGGAACAATATTGCATACCTGAGTGGACAGATAATACTGATGGGTTTTCTGTGCTTGCTTACACCCTTGCTAAGTTGGGACCTTCAATATGTTGGGATGATCGCCTAGATAATACTGGCAAGAAATTGGGAAGTAAGATGGCTAGATTGTTGCGAGAAATAAACTTTCCATTGAAGCAAGGTTCTCATACTGGCGGCTATTGGCTGCTGGCCACAGCCTTGCACCAACAGTGTGAAATGACCCGTGAAGTGGAACAAGAAAGGATTAAGTTTAGGGATGAAGTAAATGCTATGAAGGAGAAGTGCTCCGTCATGACTGAAGTGGTAAGGACTAGTCAGAATAGGGTGCAGGAGGCGGAGCAGAAGGGAATTAAGATGGCATGTCGGTTAGTGCAAATTAAACATCAGGAGGCAGCTCACCACCAGAACTATACCCCCAATCCCATGAAGATAAGATCAATGTTGTTATCTAGAGGAGACCCAGATAACGGGGATGGGGATATATGGTATGATGATAATGGGTCCTTTGGGGAGGGGGAAACTGCTTCTCCCCAGAACCATTGCAGGCTCGGCCTGCTGTGGTGACTTCTCAAAAGAATGTACACGGGCAGCCGTGAGTACGGACTCTCGAGTATAACGATAAGGAGCTATCTGAGATGGCTGCCCGTTTTAAACAAATGTTTGGGGAATCCTGGCTGAATGGTTACTCTGCTTGTGGGATGATGGAGGTGCTAGTATAACCTTTTACCCTGAAGGACTAGCGAGGCTAGGGTCTTTAACCTCGAATCCCTGTATTAATTCTGAGCTTCCCCGTGCGATTTCCCTGTGCGGATAGTTCCTTTTATCAAGTGTCGGAGGCTGTGAAGAAGGCATTCCCACAGCCCCTTGATTGGGATTCACAGGTACAGGGGGACTGGGAGACTGCCGCTGAAGGCATTCACTGCTTAAGACAACAGGCCCTGGTCAGTAGGATATATGGTGACTAGGACGCACAGTGGCGGCTGGGTCGGGGTCCCGACCAAGAGGAATTCACCGGAGGGATGTACACGAGATTGGTGCAGTCAGCCTCCCCATCCATTCGGGGTGTGGTTCTTGCATTATTGGGGCTCTTAGTTCAGGAGGATGTGGAGGGCGTGACTAATGCCTTGGCGAACCTTTCCAACTTGCAGGTGGTTAAACCCCGAGTCTGTCTGACACGGCTAATGAATACTGAAGAGGAAGGTATAATGGCACCAATGGAACTAGGAAATCTGTTCTGACATGCAGGGAGATGTTCACTACCCTTTTGAAAGCAGGCGTCAGTAAGGAGAAGATTGACGGTGTATTGTATGCTGTGTATCATGAGCACATGAAAGCTGGGAAGACACCAACTGCCCCTTCTGCCTCCTCACTGTACCCATCGTTAGCTGAATTGCAGGATGTAGTAAAGAAGGCCATACAGGAAGAGACTGGGAAATGGCGGCCTCTCAACCCTTCCTGAACTTAAGGGGGTCTCCAGGTTCCCCCAACATATAAGATTAATTCGATGTGGACCTAGAGAGGACCCTAGGCCTTATGTACCTATAGTGGTCCACTAGGGCTAAGGGAAATGATCAACGGTTTGTTGCTCTGGTGGATACGGGAGCAGAACATACAGTGATCCCGGACAACCCTGATAAGTGGAGTGGACCCGAGTATAATATTGAAGGGATAGGGAGGTACCCTTACTAGGGCCCAGGAAGTAACGGTGTGTGTAACGAGCAACAAAAATATTCCGCGTTCTGTATCTGTCCTGATTGCAGTAACCACCGAGTATATCTTAGGAATGAATGTGTTACGGGGAATGCAATCATAGACTTCGATAGGGACCGTTAGTTTTGGGACCCAAAGCATGCAGGTGGTAGTCGGATGAGCTAAGTGGGAACCCCTGTTTATTCCTCCACCGACGCAGATAGTGTCGGTTCCACAATACTGGATCCCGGGAGCTCACAAGGAAATAACTGATACTATTGCCTCCTTGGAGCAAGCCGGGGTTATTCGTCCCCGTACAATAGCCCGGTATGGCCGGTAAAAAACCAGACGGGTCCAGGCAAATGACTGTTGATTATCGACTATTGAATCGATGCTCTCCCCCATTGAGTTCTGCTGTGCCCGATAGAGTGACGCCGGTAGATAATATTTCAGACGATGCAGATGGTCGATGGATGCTGTTATCGATCTGGCCAACGCCTTCTTTTTGATTCTCTTGGAGGAGGAATCACAGGAGCAGTTCGCATTCACCTGGAATGGTAGGCAGTATACTTTTACTCGTTTGCCACAGTTCATAGTCCCACCTTGTTCCCCAGGATAAAGGCACGTGATTTGGAGACTAACATCAGAATACACCACTATATCGATGATGTTATGTTACAGGGACCTGACGAAGGGGGTGTCGCAGAAGCACTGAGGTCCCTGTTGCAGCGTGTGTGAGAGAGGGGATGGGCTGTGGATGAAGGTAAGGTTCAAGGTCCCAGTCAATCAGTGACATTTCTAGGGATCCACTGGCATGCTGGGAAAGGTGTGAAATAAAATTCAAACCACAGCTACCCCCACTAACAAGCAAGAAGCCCAGCGCTTTGTGGGATTATTAGGATATTGGAGGAGACATATTCAACATTTGACTCTCCTATTGAAACCACTGTACGCCATCGCTCATAAGAAGAGTAATTTCACATAGGAAGATGAGCAAAAGGAAGCATTTGACCAGGCCTAAATGGCAGTTCAACAGGCTCTTCCCCTTTCACCTTGGTTCCTGGAGGCCCTGTATGAATTACAGGTGTCTGCTCAAGTTAACGTGGCTGTATGGAGTCTATGGCAACTGCAGAATGGAAGGAGGGTGTCCCTAGGGTTCTGGTCACGCACTATGCCAGGGGCTGCCGAACGATATACATAATCTGTTTGAAAGACAGCTCCTGGCTTGTTACTGGGCCCCGGTGGAAGCAGAGTCCATCATGGGATTGGACCCCAATGTGTTGCGACCCGATTTGCCTATTATGTCCTGGGTGCTCGCCCCAGATACGAAGGTGAGACAGGCGCGTGCACAGCAGTCATCCATAGTGAAGTGGAAATGGTATATACAGGACCTCCCCCATTCGATGGGGCTGGCTATATGAGGAATTGACATTTGATGATAAGGATAGTGCCTGGTTTACAGACGGCTCGAGCTGTTGGGTGTCGGGGCGCCAATGGTGCAAGGCCACTGCTCTGTGACGATACACAGTTAAAACAAGAAGAAGGAGAGGGCGGATCCAGTCAGCTGGCAGAACTTGTAGCGGTTACCTTGCCCTTTTCACTCCCCACCAAGGAAATCAGAATATATATTGACTCAAGGGCGGTGGCTAATGGAATAACTATCTGGATGGTGAGTTGGCAGGTGCATCAGTGGACACTTCATAATAAACCTATCTGGGGCAAGGAATATTGGCACAGATATGGCAGGAGGTGCAAAGGCAGGACATTTATGTCTATCATGTGAATGCTCACCAAAAGGACATTATAGTATTCAAGTGGACAGATTGGCGGCGGTATCTGCAATTACAGTGTCTCCAGTTAGATGGGCCCACAAACAGTCTGGTCATCTCAGGGAGAAGGGGGCGTGAGAATGTGGACAAGACCATGGAATATCTTTGATGATGGATGACTGTCGGACTATTGTATCAGAGTGTCCTATTTGCCAGCAAGTCAAGCCTTGCTCTGTTCCGCGTGGACCTTTCACCCATGTTAAGAGAGGCTCCGTACCATCTAAAGTATGGCAGATCAATTACATTGGACCCCTGCCCCCACATAAGATTGATAAATATGCGTCGACAATGGTGGGCACTTATTCTGGATTCCTGTTGGCCAGACCCTTTCCTAGTGCCAGTCAGGAGTCCACTATTTGCGGGGGGGGGGGGGGGCGGTGGAATACCTGATGTCACATTATGGTACACCCAAGGAGATACAGTCAGATAATGAATCCCATTTTACAGGGCAACAGATCCAGGATTGGGTGAAAGAACAAGACATTTATTGGGTCCACTATATACCTTATTACCCCCAGGCAGTTGGCTTGATTGAACGATTAAATGGACTTTTGAAGCAGCAGATTCAATTGATGACCCCCACCCACACTGTGAAGGGACGGCATTCAGTGCTGCAACAAGCGGGGAACGTTCTGAACAATCGACCGCAAATAGGTGTTTCCCCTATTTCCCGTTTGATTCAGACTTACCCTGTGGCTTTTGAGGGTACTTTAAAGGGGGCTCTCACGAGTGAGATAAGTGATGTAGCTAGTAAAGTATGGGTGACAGGGCCAAGAGGGGAATGACAGAAGGGGAAAATAGCCCCCGCACAGGGCAACACTCGGTGGGTCGCTATAGAAGGACAGGAGGAATTGCAATGTTTGAATTCCGAATGACTGACAGCTCAGAACTAGAACTAGTGTTTTCTTGTATATTACAGACTGATGGCTGGAGCGCTGCTATGGAACATTATTCTATTAGGGGCACTTCAGGGGAAGACCCAAGAGTCTGAGTTTGGAACCACTCCTCAGCTAATCATAAAAGAAAGTGGAACCCTATGTGATCAATATAGGCGATCTCCCAATTCAATGAGTGATACAGATGCTCCATCTAAGGCACAAAGAAAACACTCTCGGTCTATGGGTCACCGTCCAGAGTCACGGATTCCCTCTGCTGTTTCTCTTTGTCGATGGATATGGAGTGAGGAGGTCTGGACGGTGCGACCGCCTTGAAAGATTGAGGACTTTGATGATAGTATCGAGCATCAAAATATGTTTTTGAGAATGGGTTATAAATATGCTGTACGATTGAATGTATCAAAGTGTTGGGTGTGTTCAATGGGCAGACTATATTCAAATGGAGTCGGCTAAGTTGACCACTTTGGGCCAACAACTCCACAGACCTCCTTTTGTGGAGTGGGGATCCTCCTCCTGGTTACCTAATGCCTTTGGGGGTATCTGACATAAGATACTGCAATGGATAATATGGATTGTAATAATATTAGTCGTTATAGTAGTTATTGTGCATGCGCTTAAGTCAATGTGTGCTGCTGTAATTGCTTTCAGGCGTCCGTGATCTGCTATACTAGAGTCAGGGGGTAGAGTGAATGGGTATGAAAATACATACGGTAAAGAAATGGTTAACAATTAGAAATTTGTGGCCATGTTATGTTGTTGGGCGGATTGACCCTTGATGCTAAATAAAGCGAGGACAATTAATGACCCTGGTATACCGGATGACATGCATGAGAATGAGCTAAAAAGTGCTGATTTGCGTAAAAACCATCAATTACTTTGTCTCTAAAACTGTTTTTTAGATTGTTTGATTGTAAGCTTAATAGGATGCATTGTCCCTGGGGAGGCAGAGGCCGACTGTTGAAGGTCACCCAGATGTGGGACTTGCAGGTGTGGAGGATGTATGCTGGCTTAATACGTGAATGGGACTTGGACATCGCTCTCCGTCCACCTCCACACTAGGCCAGCTCTACATGCACAGGAGGCTCTGATGCAGCAGATAGCTTTGTGGATCAGTCTGTGTGTCCAGCTTGGTCTCCCTACCAAGCCTATCTCTTAACCCTTCAGCACCACAACCATTGAAGGATGTTGCTTGGAGTCTGGGAGAGTCTGGGCACACACATGGCCCATGCACAGGAGGGTAGGTGAACACTGTGAGTCCACCTAATTACTCCGGATCAACTGACCCAACACTCTTGTCAACTGAGGTTACCACTGGCTCTCCACTCTCGACTCTCACTTTGCCTAGTCACTGCTGAATTGGGGAACCACTCGCCTGCAACTTCAGTTGATTTCACTTCATAAATTTATAGAGATAAAGGAAACTCCTGACCTCAGCAAATTCCCAAAGGAATAGCCAGCACCCTGCTGCCTCATAGACCACACAACTGCGCGATTGACTTCATCCCAGGCACCAGCCGCACCCAAGGTTATCTCTCTCTCTCTCACTCTCTCTTCCTGAAACCTTATCCATGAATGATTACATTGCAGAAGCACTACAGCCCAGATTCATTCAATCATCCCAATCCCCAGAAAGTGCAAGATTCTTCTTTGTCAAAAAGAAAGATGGGGATTTTTGTCCTTGCATCGACTACTGTGGACACAAGATCACCATTACTAAGCTATCTGCTTGATGGATAGCATATTTCTCACACTTTGTGGGATCTTGGTCTTCAACAAACTGAATCTACAGAGCACGTACAATATGATCTACTGCCAGGAGGATGAGAGGAAGACAGCATTCATAATACCCATTGCCCACTAGGTGTACTTGGTGATGCCTTTCAGACTCCTCAACAGTCCCACCGTTTTCCAAAATCTATTAATGAGATTCTCTGAGACATGTGTAGTGTATTTAATATTTAAGTAATATTGTAAACATTTTATTTGATTAAGCATTCTTTGTTTACATACAGTAAGCCATTATGGGTTATACATATGTAAGAAGTATGTGAATGTCAGTACATCTCCATATAATAGGGGAATGCCTCACCAAGAAGCAAATAAGTAGACCCAAGTCCCCAGCTCGAGGGTTTTTCTTTTGAATAGTTTCTCAAGTTACAAAACATAACATTGGTGATGAGGAGGTTTTAAAATGAACCCAAGATGACTACCTGCCTGTAGAAGCACTTTGAAAGATTCTAGAGGTTGGGGGATATTCAGTTTTTTATTGTTGTCTTTTTTTTAAACCTGATTAGGTTGTTATTATTGATCAAAATTGTGTGTACCCTTTTTCAAGACTGGCAGCTGCCAGGTAATCAGTATCATGCAGCACTTTTGTTCAATCTTGGCAATGCACACACAGAATGCTGGAGGAGCTCAGTAAATCAAGCAGAATATATGGAAATGATTAAACAGTGGATGTTTCGGGCCAAGACCCTTCAGATTTCCAGCATCTGCAGAATTTCTCGTGTTTATGATTTGTTCATGTTTGAATGTTTTAACAAGATGTTGCCATACATTAATGGGAACTGAAACTGCCGTCACTTCACAATCTACTTTGGACATAAGGATGCTTTTAAGGTTCTAAGATATTCAGGAAAATCAACTTT
Organism: Hypanus sabinus; assembly: GCF_030144855.1. NCBI lineage: Eukaryota > Metazoa > Chordata > Chondrichthyes > Myliobatiformes > Dasyatidae > Hypanus > Hypanus sabinus. The sequence goes on along the minus strand of NC_082707.1, from coordinate 151,143,523 downwards.
CATTCATGTTAGAAGGAACATTTCCAGGAGAATTGTGGGCAAGTTATTGGTGATGCGTTGACAAAGTATGCCAGAGGATTTGCAGAGTGTTTTCAATTATCACACAAATGAACAATATGTTTAAGTAGCAGTCACAAACCTCTACAATAAGATGCCTACTTTCATTCAATTGGTTACTATGAGGAAAAGGAGTTAGACCAGACTCTAGCCAGTATAGGTAAACACAAGAGTGCATTACAAGTGTGCATTAGCTACCTTATCATTATCTGGTGTTTATACAGTTGTTCAGTACAGAAGTGGGCCGTTTGACTCTACTGATCCATGCTGACCAAAACCTCCATCCAAATTAGACCCATTTCCCTGTGTTTGGCCCATATCCTCTTAAATCATTCCTATGCATGCACCTGTCCAAATGCTCTTTTAAATGTTACTGTCCCTAACTCAGCCACTTCTTCTAGCAGCTCATTCCATTTTCCACTCTCTGGGTGAAAAATTTTGGAATTAAGGTACCTATTAAATTCCCTCTAAATACCAATCAACTGCCCTGTCTCCTTAAAGACATTCCCTAAGAATGAATTTGAAACCAGCAGTTCTGCTTTTGCCATTATGCTGTAAGGAGGGAGATGCATAGTGGGAGGACAGTCAAAGAGTTCCTCACCCAGAAAGCCCTGGACTCACATAAAAGTAAGGACTGAGGATTTAATCACTGCTGGGGACTAATATAGGGTTATGAAATTATGGAGAGCAGATATTAATTAAAAAGGGGACAGAAGAGACTACAGAACCAGTCTTTAGGAAGTAAAACCTATTCACAATCTAACTAACTGATGCATTGGGGTCATTGAAACAAATTGCTGAGAATGAGGCTTTCTGATTCTGTATCTCTGAAACTATGCTGGGGAATGAAATAAATGAATGTTAACTGGTGCCAATTTAGAACTTCAGGTTAAGATCAGGTAAGGCATTAAGTGTCTGTCTCCTGTGTTAACATATTGTTAAAAGCTTATCCCTGCTACTCAATGCAAAGTTCAGGACAGATCTGTTTTGTACTACTATTTAAATATGCATTTCTCCAAATTTACATGCTGCATTCAGAATGTTAAAGTAGCAAAATGTTTTAGTCATTGAAACTGTAGTTAATTTTTATTGTCACTTTGGCATTTAAAAAGTCTAAAACTTTGGGCAACACACACAAAATGCTGGGGGAGCTCAGAAGATCAGGCAGCATCTCAAGAGGAAAGCACTGTAGATTCTCTCCAGAAGACTTGCTGTGTTGAGTAAAGACATTTATATCTCCTAGTTACAGCTTCCTTGTGGTCCAGTTTAGTCAGTTACAGCAGCTACAATTACAAATAGCAAAAAATCATACTCTGTCAAATGCCAAACAAGTACAGGAAAATCCAAACAAAATTTATTTAATAATCAAAGAGAATCTATAGATTTGTCTTTTCTCTTTAGAGTGTTGGAGAATGAGAGGTGGCCTGATTGAGGTGCATAGAGAGAACATTGACTGTATGGATAGTCAGAGGCTTTTTCCCAGGGCTGAAATGGCTAACACAAGAGGGCACAGTTTTAAGGTGTTTGGAAGCAGGTACAGAGGAGATGTCAGGGGTAAGTTTTTTACGCAGAGAGTGGTGAGTGCATGGAATGGGCTGCCAGCAACGGTGGTGGAGGCAGATACGATAGGATCTTTTATGAGACTTATGGATAGGTACATGGATCTTAGAAAAATAAAGGGCTATGGGTAACCCTAAGTAATTTCTAAAATAAGTACGTGTTCGGCACAGCACTGTGGGCTGAGGGCCTGTATTGTGCCATAGCTGTTTTATGTTTCTATGCCCAGATAGGGTAGAAAGAGAGAAACAAGGAGGCAGACACTTGCACCCTACAAGTACATGATTTGCTGCATGCTGCTGACCATACTTTGACAGACCACACTGGTGAACAAACCCAGCCTTCAACTACAATCTTCTCACTCTGCTTCTTGTACTGATGAAAGGCCTTGACGTGGTGGGTGTTGAGAGGATGCTTTCTATGGTTGGAGAGTCTAAGACCAGAGGACACAGCCTCAGAGTAGAGGGCTGTCCTTTTAGAATGGAGAAGAGGAGGAATTTCTTTCACCAGAGAGTTGTAAACCTGTGGAATTCTTTGCCACAGGCAACTGTGGCACTAGATGGCGTGAACCCCAACGTCCTGAAGGAGTGTGCATGGTTCTCCGGCACATTTTTTTATCTGTCTCAGGGAGGGTCCCAACTCTGTGGAAAAAAATATGTGTGGTCCCAGTACCCAAGAAGGGACAACTAAAAGTCTTGAATGACTACCATCCAGCGGCCTTGACCTCACACATCAGAAGACCTTAGAGAGGCTGGTCCTGGCTCACCCCTGACCCCTGGTTTGAGCTGTAGGTTTTTTTTATATTCTATGTTCTATAAATACATCATGAAACAAGGTGTAGAAATAGATCAAGATTCATGATTCAGGGATGTTCAATGTAATTTCAAGTAAACAAGTGCAAAAGAGAGCAAAATAAGTGGTACTCTGGATCAAGATCAAGAGTAGCTGAAACACTAAGGCGTAACAAAAATAGTAACATATCCAGCAGAGAATATGGGTTGTAAAGGTAGGCCTCAATTGCTGTAGTTGCATATTCAAGTTGATATTTAAACCAGTAGCAAGATGTTTGTCATGTCATGATTAAATTGACATTCAGAAACAAGTAAGGTAGATAATTTGGAGTCAAAAAATTTGAAGTAAATGTTTACTGAGAGAGAAAAGTGCCACTAATGTTCCTTCCAAATTATAACTGAACATTTCTATAAGTTAATCATCTGCATTCTCATATGTTTCATAATATAAGGAGATAATCTCTCATATAATTTAGCAAGCTGACCTGATGATATTTAGGAAACAGTAGCATCATGCCAAGTACTTGTAATTATACATATATTCTTATGTATGTACGGTATAGGGAATTTCAAAGAGCTAAGAAGACATAAAAGAGTCTAGGTATTAGTGATATTGGGGATGTGATTGTGGTATTATAAAGTTTATGAGAATTGCCTTTGGACAACAGGATTACAATTGACACTCCAAAATTAATAACAGAGGGAGAAACCAAGTGACTACAAGTCATTGAACTAACACCAATTATTGGGAAGTTATCCCAATAAAAATTAATGTTACCCTTCCCTCTGAATTTCTCCTCAGAGTGAGAAAAAATGACCATCTGTACATTAGTCGCTGAACAAAGAACAAGATATATCTGACGACAACACACACAAAATGCTGGTGCAACACAGCAGGCCAGGCAGCATCTATAGGGAGAAGCACTGTCAACGTTTCAGGCCGAGACCCTTTGTCAGGACTAACCGAAAGGGAAGATAGTAAAGACTACTTTTCCTTTTGGTTAGTCCTGACGAAGGGTCTCGGCCCAAAATGTCGACAGCGCTTCTCCCTATAGATGCTGCCTGGCCTGCTGTGTTCCACCAGCATTTTGTGTGTGTTGTTGTTTGAATTTGCAGCATCTGCAGATTTCCTCGTGTTTGCTCACAAGATATATCTGACCAGTTACATTGAAGACCCTAGTGTCTAGGCAGGCATCAAATGATGTTGCCTTTATGAGCTTCCAGAAGTCACTTGATGACATAATTTCAAATTCACTGATTATCATGACAATACTTCATGCACTAGTAACTATGATCCTTCAAAGTCAGCCAATAATTGAGTCAAGATTGGTTGGACTACTTGGCAGTAATCATACAATCATAGGCATATGGCATAGGAATAAGCCCTTTAATCTCCCTGACGGCCAGTATGTACTTAACTGTAGCTAAACCATTACTCAGCCATAGTTTTCTAAGAATAATGTTCCAATTGATTATCAGATTACTTCTTAAATGCTGTATGAGTAGTGGCCTCAACAATGCCCTCAGAATGTATGTTCCAGATTGCAATCACCCTCTAGGTCAGGGGTTCCCAACATGGGGCCCAAAGACCCCTTGTTTGATAGTAGTGGTCCATGGCATTAAAAAGGTTGAGAATCCCTGCTCTAGCTGAACACATACTTCCCAAATCTTTAAATCATTTAGTAATTCCCTTACTTTAGAATTATAAGACCATCAGATACAGGAGTAGGAGTAAGTCATTCGGCCCATTGAGTCTGACCCACCATTCAATTATGGGCTGATCCAATTCTTCCAGTCATCCCAATGCTTCTGCTTTCACCTCATACCATTTGATGCCCTGGCTAATCAAGAACCTATCTATCTCTGCCTTAAATACATCCAATGACTTGGCCTCCACAGTTGCTCATGGCAACAAATTCCTCAGATTTACCACTCTCTGACTAAAGTAATTTCTCCGCATCTCTGATCCAAATGGAAGTCCTTCAATCCTGAAGTTGAGTCCTCTTGTCCTAGGATCCCCTAGCATGTGAAATAACTTCGTCGTAGCTAATCTGTTCAGGTCTTTTAACATTTGGAATGTTTCTATGAGATTCCCCTCTCATTCTCCTGAACTCCAGGGAATATAGCCCAAGAGCTGCCAGACGTTTCTCATACAGTAACCCTTTCATTCCTGGAATCATTCTCATGAATTCTCTCTGAACTGTCTCCAATGCCCATATATCCTCTCTAAAATAAGGAGCCCAAAATTGCACACAATACACCAAGTGTGGTCTCAGGAGTGCCTTATAGAGCCTCAACATAGCTCTCATAGCATAGACTGTTCTTTTAAGGGAAGACATTGTCCATTACCTACCCTATCTATATACCTCATAATTTTAGATATTTCAGTTTGAAAACATTGGGTGAGTTTGTGCTTAATTGCTGCAGCATGCCTTATTGTGTCTTTCTCATGTGATTGCAAGGCCAATAATATTTTTACCATGCATCAATAGAAACGTACCTATTGATTCCAAAGCTTTAGATTCACAACAGTGTTTTGTTTTTGGAAGGTGTCACTGAAAAACCATCATTGCTCACCGGATGTTTAAAATTTAACGCTTCATTAAGTGTTTTCTTAATTATAATAAAGGATGACATCTGAAGCTTTTTGTATGAAGTGTATGGATTTTTAATATTATAATAGACAGATTCTGCCTCTGCATAAATAAATAATGCATAAGAAATTACATTAAATTCAGATGACCATCAAAAATAGTGAAAGTAGCACCCTAAATTCATGTCAATAATGTCTATCAATCTTTAACCTAATAGAAAATACACAGTTCTAGATAGTCTGGATTTCCTATTTTAGTTCTGCATGTTGTAGCTTTAGTCTCTTGGGGTGATAACAACAAGCATGTATGAAGCCATCATCTTTAGCATAATAAAATATCTAAAGCCTTCTATTCTGATTTTTAAATGAAACCTTCATCTGGGTGAGGAGATGGTGGTACTCAACTTTAGAATAGTAATCAGCAACAAACTTGTCCATAGCAAAGTGAAGTGGGCATATATCAATGTCAAAATTGAAAAATGTGCAGTCAATCTCAGTTCATAAGGTCAGAAAATGTAGAGCTAAATGTAACAGTGTTGAAGCACATTGAACATGTATTTGCATGCCAATTACTTTTAGTTCCAATGCATCAGTACTCTTGTAATCTGTGAATAAGCAGAAGCATTAAAAACAATAATAGATTGCAATATACTGTTAAACAACTGTATTAGATGCTTCATAAACATTACCTTCGGTGGGTGAAATATAATCCATCAGAAACAGAAAGATGAAAAAACTAATTATGTAATCAATATTCATCAACATTATGAAAAAAAGCAATTTTAAAATGCTATTCTATAACGTACCACACCACTTATATTAAAAAGAAAAATGTGAAAACCAGTTTAAACTTAAAGTTTTTTTGCAGCCAGATCCCATAAATTATGGTGAAGAGCAAGATTTTTTGGATTAGGAAGGCATTGACAGCTTCATAGAGAATTCAGACCTACACATCTTCAGGAAAGAGACAAGTATCTGTCTGTCGCATAAGCAAATTAGATAATGTTTTGATTTTTGTATTAAAAAGGCCTATGGAAGAGCAAAATTATAGTACTTGTTTATGAAGTATTGCTATGGGCAGCAACCTATTTAGCTTTAGCTGAAATTATTTTTATTTGTATTCTGATAAGCATTTTCATATTTTTTCCATTGAACTATTGAAACTCAAGCCACTACATCAAATCGGTATTGATAATTTCCCTTAGCTTTAAAAGTAATGGGCCGTTCATTGCTCTGTGTATTAATTTTCATAAAATTATGCATGCATAAATAATGCAATAAATCCATTATTATATTTTTTTCTGACTGATGGATTAAATGTCACCCTTTTTCCCATAATAGCACATATACAGAAAAAAAATAAGGGTCCCACAATAAATCTAAATTGGTTGCTGGAGAAACAGGACAGCATTCAGTGCTGCCTGCAATCTATCATGTGACTCTCATCCAATTTCTTAGTGGAAAATGATCTGGATGAGTCTTCCATATTGTCCTTCCAATTAAAGAGGGTAATTCAGGAATAATTTCTAGCTAACTCCCTTTATCCTGTTGTTAGACCACAGCAAAAATGTGGCATGGTGTTGTTCAATGAAATGACAAATGTAAATGTTTAGCTCTTCAGAATAATGGATTGCGTGGTACAACAATATTTCTATATAATCTATTTACCCAGGTAGAGAACAGAAATCATAACCAGTTGATAATTTCTGTGCTGCACTATTATTTATCAGCTATGATCAATGAGAAGAATATTGATAGGAAAGACTCCTGTTATAATATGGCTAAAGGACAGAATATTTCATCCCTAGATTTTAAGTAATGTGGCCTTCAGCTATCTATGTTGTAAAATTTCAGTTTGCTCCATAAACTTCTTTGCTATCTGTTTTAACCCATTCCATAATGCTTTTGAAGGTCATCCCATTGTGGAATGCATTTCAGAATCAGAATTCAAAGTGCTTGCATGATTATGTAAGATTCGTCACAGAGCTCGAAAGAAGTGATGAAACAGACTTTTAACATCATAAATCAGTAAGTTGTTTGTTATGTCTCTCCTCTCACTGTGAAATGGAGGCATCTCTCCCTTATTAGGGAGAGAGAGAGAACCTGTGGTATGTCGAATGCAGGGTGAACAATGTAGTCTTTGCTGTAGTGCAGGTCTGTGTCTTTGCTGTTGCTTTTGCTGCATGCTTGAGTGCTTGGTAACGAGCGCCAATTGTTTTTTTTGGGGTGGGAGGATTTTGCTTGCTGCCACTTACACACAGGAGAGAGGGTAGCTGATGGGGACTGATGGGTTCTAACATTTAACTGTTCATTCCTTGGGGGACTCCTCTGTTTTCCTGGATTTTTGTGAAGAAAAAGCATTTCAGAATGTATATTGCACACATTTCTCTGACATTAAATGTACCTTTGAAACCTTTGACGTAGCACTTTTAACACGGTCATCTAGATATGAAGATTTCTATACATCTGTCTTGCCATCTTTATTAAACTCCTAATACAGCATTGTTCTATGTGATGTTATCAAATTCTGTTTCATATCGAAAAGCATTTTGGGATATTATTATTTTGAAGACTTTCTGTAAATGCATGATGTGTGAGAATTGTTGTTTCATTAAAGGTCAGGCCATCTTTCCTTTGATTGATTGAGATGTCATTATCTTGTCAATTAAATGATGGAATTCTATTAAACTATCTTTGCCAGCCCAAAGCTGGATGATATCCAGGTTATTCTGAATGTCATCATGACTACATTATTTACAATTTAAAAGTCATATCTATTTAATTCATAAAGAGCAAAATAGAAACATTCACAGTACAGCTCCGTAACAACATCCAGAAAATCACACAAAGCATATCTGTGAGGAGAAGTAGGCTCAACGGCACTTATAAAAAGGATCAATACTTATGAGAAGAAAGAACAATGTAGTGCTAGGCGGTGTGACAGAGTGTGACTTAATGTTTCTTTTCAAGAAACTTCATAATAGGAATGGAGTAAACTACTTGGCCCTCCTATCACTGTGATTATCTCCAAACACTTGTGATTTCCCCATAAACATAACCATGTTAGAAATCAGACAATCAATTTTAGACTTAATTTTTTACCATAAAATAACAAATTTCATGTCATATAAGAAAGTGTTAATAAACTTGATTCTGAATTGATTGAAAACCAATCACCCCTTATGAAAGAGTTCCAGTTGTTGATTGCTTATTGCTTGTGGAAGTATTTCCTAATTTTATTTCTGAACAATTGGTCTAATTTTTAAACTGTTCTTGTTTAGTCTTAAACTCCATTACTGAAGACATAGTTGCACTCCATCTACCTGAAAATTTAAAAATCTTTCTTCTAGTGTCCTCCTGGTCTTTTTAATTCCAGGAAATGCAACAATAGTTTGTTTAATCTCTCATTCTCATAATACCTTTGTTGTACACTCAGAATGATTTTCCAAAGATGAGATGCCTAGGGTGGCTCTCCATGCCCTATTTTAATAGCTGCAGTACAACTTCTACCATTTTATTCTAAAAGGCAATGCTGTATATGCCATTGTGGCAGCTTTATGTCCCTATCTGCGATGCCCCAATGATTTATGTCATGGAGATCTAGGATTTTAGGGACTACCAACTTTTCCAACATTATGGTTTTTTTTAGAACACTCACTTCTGTCCTTTGTGTTTTAGTCCAAAGTAGGTTGTCTATGGTGAAATCTATTTGCTGTAATGCTTGAGTTGCTACAAGAATAATGAACCAAATAGCATCCATTTCAGCTTAGTGCTATGAATGAGTCTAAGATCATTTTTTTCTGCTATACAATAAAAATTATTATTGAGGCTCCTCCTACCATGAATCAAATAAGTTGTCCAAAAATATGCTGAATACTAAAAAATATTCAGCTTACTACATGACATTCACTACCCACAAGAGACTAATTCACTCACAGGTTAACAGATCAGATTGCTCACTGAATATTTTTGGTGTTCAACAATACCCTTGTAGATGTTCTATTTATACCTCTGGCAGCAGAATAGAGGCAGGAGATAGCAAGTTCTAACGTAACAGTTCATGGGACAAAAAAAAAATCAATATGTGAATGCAACTAGAGCCACGGAGATTAAATTCCTCTGTATACAGGAACAATTAATGGTCTTCCGTTCAGCATGGATCATAACAACAACCCAAAGAAGCAGCACTGAAAGCAATCAAAGCAAATAAAAGCCTTGTGGTATAAGGAGGTTAGTGCAGTTTGCTCAGTAACAAAGTGGGATGCAGCACTCATCTCTCTCATCAAAAGTCCACAATAACCACTTCTGATTGTATCACACATGGGCCATTAGAAGATTCCCATAGAATACAGTTCATGGTGTAATTCATTTTTCTCTACTATACTGTCCATAGATGTTGCAGTGCATTCAATTATGGATAACTGCAAACGCCAATGAAATTTCAGAGCTTGACTTGTCAGAGATAATGAGAAAAATTTATTTCAGTAATGATGTAAGTTGACCAGAATTATTTTCTTCCTTTGTAAGTTATGAGCCAGCCAGCCTCACTATATATTTTGTGTCAGTTTCCTTTCTTTGAAAGAAACTTTATTGTGTGACGTAGCTGTGCATAAAATGAAGGTGCAGGAAATGAGACTTGACACGCATATCTCACACCATATTGTTTCCCATGAACTTCAGTACAACTGCATCTAGTCAAGATAAATTGTGCCTATGCTTAAGAACCCATCACTACTTGTAATTTGCTCTCCACTTTGAGATAATTCAATTTTAGAAAACAATCTTCCTGAATAATCCTCAGAATCAATTTGCAAATTGGTTTCTCTTCATAAAACTAAGAGATGTTTATTTTGCAATCATTACATAAACCATAAAAATATTGAAAAGCTGAATTTGAAACTTGTTCCTGAACTTACATGTGGATGTTGTAGAGTACATAGTACCATGGGCCTTCCCCACAGGGCAGTGAGTGTGTAAGTGGAGTCTGATAGTGTGGACAAAGGCAGAATGCAGTGGGAGTTAACATGCTAGACAACCAACCTGACAAATGGATAAGTTTCATTTCTTAATGTTCCCTCAACATTTCCCTAGAAAGTTGACTTTTACATTGGATTGAATTGAATTAACTTTATTTCTTACATCCTTCACATACAGGAGGAGTAAAAATGTTTATGTTACTTCTCTGTCTAAATGTGCATTGTGCAATTTATAGTACTTTTTTTATAAGTAGTATGTACAACAGGATAGCCAATACAGCATAGAAATACAATTGTATCAGCGTGAATTAATCAGTCTGATGGCCTGGTGGAAAGAGTTGTCATGGGACCTGTTGGTCCTGGTTTTAATGCTGCAGTACCATTTCCTGGGTGGTAGCAGCTGGAACAGTTTGTGGTTGAGGTGACTCGGCTCCCCAGTGATCCATAGGGCCCTTTTTACACACCTGTCTCTATAAATTTCCTGAATAGTGGGAAGTTCACATCTACAGATGCACTCTGCAGAGTCCTGCGATTGAAGGTAGTACAGTTCCCATATCAGGCAGAGATGCAGCCAGTCAGGATGCTCTCAATTGTGCTCCTGTAGAAAGTCCTTAGGATTTGGTGACATGCCAAATTACTTCAACTGCCTGATATGAAAGAGATGTTGTTGTGCTTTTTTCACCACACAGCCAGTATGTACAGCCCATGTGAGATCCTTAGTGATGTGTGTACCGAGGAACTTAAAGCTGTTCACCCTCTCAATCCCAGATCCATTGATTTCAATAAGGATTAGCTTGTTTCCATTCCTCCTGTAGTCCACAACCAGCTTCTTTGTTTTTTTTGTGCCAGGGAGAGGTTGTTCCTTGGACACCACTGTGTCAGGGTGTTAATGGTTTAAACATTATATGATAAAAAGTTAAGAATTAATCAAATATACTCCAAAGCAACATTAATGTGTGTTTCACTAACATTTTTATATTTGAATCATTGAAGTTTATTGAGGACAAGTCAGCAAAATCCCAGAAAACAATAAAATAAACTTCCTAGAAGAAAGAAGCCAAGTGCATTCTCAATTTGTTACAGAACTCATTCTTCACACTCACTTCTACACATTGTGTAGACTGATTAATCATCCTTTAAACATATCATCCAGAGAACAACTTTAATCACAATTTGCCCATTGGCTTCATGTTATTGGTTATAGGCCAATAACATTACAGGTTATTGATGTTTTATGTTTTACACAGAAAACAGATGGTCTCACTTTCCACCCTTGCAGCTAGAGATACAAATCTGTTTGAGAGCATAACCCCTGCTGTTGGTATTCTTGCTCTATCTATTGCATACTGCCTTCTCTCACACTTTTACCCAATTTTTCTCTTGAAGTACAATATGTACATGCTGTCTGCCCTCTGTGTGACACACAAATCCCAGTTGACTACTCTCTCTCTCCCTCTCCCTCTCTCCTGCTCTCCTCCCTCTCTCTCCCTCTCCCTCCATCTCTCCCACTCTCCCTCTCCCTCTCTCTCTCCCTCCCTCTCTCTCTCCTTCTCTCCATTCCTCTCTCTCTCTCTCTCTCTCTCTCTCTCTCTCTCTCATGTAGAGGAGTATAAGTTCTACCTGCTGCAAAGTTTAATATTTACTAAAACATTGAAATATTTTTAAATAGTTAACAGTACATTCTGTTTTATCTATGTTTTACTTGACAATCTTCTGATTTAGTTCTCTTTTGCCATCTACAAGTTGGAATCTACATGCGATAACCCTGCATCTGTCACAATAGCAACTTCTAACTGTTGGTCTGATTCTTATCATTCTTCCCTGAAGCAATCTGTGAAGGAATCTTGATATTTGGTCTGACAGTTTGGTTCACTGAACGATCAGCTTTAGTAATATACTCAGCAGTGACTTTTTCCTGGCATACCTCTCTGCCCCACAATTTACAATCAATCTTCTGTATCTGACTCAATGTTCCCAGGTATATTTCTAGGTTCATGGTTTCAAGAAGTGTAGTTTGAATATGTAAATATAATTTTGTCTTTCAGTTTATCATCTGTGTCTCTTCTCAGTTTAGATAAGCACAGCACGTGCATAGATGTAGAAGGAAAATAAATGTACATTTTAAACAAGATATTTTAGGTGCAATAGACTTATGAAAATTAGTTCTCTAAGGAAAAATTGGGTGCAATGCAAATCTCCTGGAAAGTACAAACATATTTTTCTTTCACAGCTAGGGTTATTGGTCCTGCAGTCAATTTATTAGGAAAATAAAATTCAAGTGAAAATTGAAAAAAAGCTCAGAAAGAACTCAAAAAGGAAATTAGAAGAGTCAGGAAGGGTGATGAGGGACCATGAAAAGTCCATGGCAAATGGGATTTAAAGGAATCATTTGGCAATACATACATACATCAAGAACAACTGGCTTGCCCACCGAAGGCAAAGAGTGGTTGTAGATGGGTCATATTGGGCGTGGAGGCCAGTGACTAGTGGTGTGCCTCAGGGATCTGTTCTGGGACCCCTACTCTTCATGATTTTTATAAATTACCTGGATGAGGAAGTGGAAGGTTGGGTTAGTAAATTTGCTGATGGCACAAAGGTTGGGGGTGTTGTGGATAGTGTGGAGGGCTGTCAAAGGTTACAGCAAGGCATTGATAGGATGCAAAACTGGGCTAAGAAGTGGCAGATGGAGTTCAGCCCAGGTAGGTGTGAGGTGGTTAATTTTGGTAGGTCAAATATGATGGCAGAATATAGCATTAACAGCAAGACTCTTGTCAGTGTGGGGGATCAGAGAGATCTTGGGGTCAGAGTCCATAGGACACTCAAAACTGCTACGTGGTTAAGAAGGCATACAGTTCAATGGCCTTTATCAATCGTGGGATTGAGTTTAAGAGCAAAGAGGTAATGTTGCAGCTATATAGGACCCTGGTCAGCCCCCACATGGAGTACTGTGCTCATTTCTGGTCTCCTCACTACAGAAAGGATGTGGAAACCATAGAAAGGGTGCAGAGGAGATTTCCAAGGATGTTGCCTGGAATGGGGAGCATGCCTTATTAGAATAGGTTAAGTGAACTTGGCCTTTTCTCCTTGGAGCGAAGGAGGATGAGAGGTGACCTGATAAAGGTGTACAAGATAATGAGAGGCATTGCTCGTGTGGATAGTCAGAGGCTTTTTCCCAGGACTGAAATGACTAGCATGAGAGGGCATATTTTTAAGGTGCTTGGAAGTAGGTACAGAGGAAATGTTAGGAGTAAATTTTTCACGCAGAGCGGTGAGTGCATGGAATGGGCTGCTGATGGCGGCGACTGAGGTGGAAATGATAGTGTGGCGACCTGCTTTCTGTGCAGGTGAACCGGCTCACAAATGGTCAGCGCACGGGGAGAGACTTTGGTAATCCACCTCTGACATCCTTTCTGCCCGGAGAGGGCAGGCTCTAGGGATTAAATGCCGGCGTCGCGAAGTTTGAATAAACTAGTCTCGAAACAGCTTACCGACTGTGTGTCGCTATTTCAGCGCTGTGTGTAGCACACCGCTACATTGGTGACCCCGATGCTCCAAACGGGATTTGGACTAAAGATGACTGACTCTTTATCTGTTCTCACAGTTTCGTTAAAACTGGCGACTTTCTGGACATTGCGACCACGTGTGTGGTTTAGCCAAGCAGAAGCCCAGTTCCAGATTCGGCAGATATCCTCTGATCCCACGCGTTACTACCACGTGGTGAGTGCCCTTGACCAGCAGACGGCCGCCCAGATTGCGGATTTCATACAGTCGCCCCCGGAAGAAGGCAAATATGAAGCATTCAAAGCGCTGCTCATTGGGAACTTTGGCCTCTCACGGCATGAGCGGGGTGCCCGCCTGCTTCACCTGGACGGTTCGGGAGACAGGCTGCCATCAGCATTGAGGAACGAGATGCTGGCTCTGGCTGATGGACACAAGCCCTGCTTCATGTTCGAGCAAGCGTTCCTAGAGCAACTGACCGAGGACATACATCTGCTGCTGGCCGACGCAGATTTCAGCGACCCCCGGAAGGTGGCAGCCCGGGCAGATGTGCTGTGGAAAGCCAAGAGGGAGAGTGTGGCATCCATCGGTCAGATTACCAGGCCACGCGCCCAACAGTGAACCAGACCAGGCCCAGCAGGGGGGTGCACACAACACAGAGGCAGGACAGTGAACAGTGGTGTTTCTACCACCAGCGGAGGAGCACAAAAGCCCGCCGTTGTCGCCCGCCATGCAAGGGCCAGCTGCCGCTAATGACTATGGCAGCAGGCCACCAGGACAGCCTCTTGTACGTCTGGGACGAACAGTCGGGATATCGATTCTTGGTCGACACCAGAGTGGAAATCAGCATCTTGCCCCCAACGGAGTATGACACCCGCAACAGGAAGCCAGGACCCACCCTGAGGGCCACAAATGGCAGCACTATACGGACCTACAGCACCCGCACAGTGCAGCTGCACTGGGACTGGTTCATGTGGGACTTCACACTGGCCGCCATGGCCCAAGCACTCCTGGGGGAGGACCTCTTGCGATCTCACAGCCTGCTGGTCGACTTGCAAGGGAAAAGACTGGTACATGCCGAGACTTTCCAGACGTTCTCCCTGGGTGAAGCCAAGTTGCCGGCGCCACACCTGGACTCCATCACGCTGTCGAACAACGAATTCACCAGAATCCTGAACGGACGTTCCGACTGCCCTCACGGTGGACGCATCCGACGCAGCAGTCGGTGGGGTGCTGGAGCAGCTCATCGAGGGGCACTGGCAACCCCTGGCATTCTTCAGAAAGCACCTACGACCACCCGAACTCAAGTACAGTGCTTTCGACTGGGAGCTGTTGGCACTATATCTGGCAATCCGGCATTTCAGGTACTTCTTAGGAGGCAGGTCGTTCACGGATTACAAACCGTTGACCTTCACGTTCACAAAGGTGTCCGATCCCTGTTCGGCTCGCCAGCAGCGACATCTGTCCTACATCTCCGAGTACACGACCGACATCCGGCATGTCTCAGGAAAGGACAACATCATGGCGGACGCACTCTCCAGACCAGCTGTCCAGGCCCTGTCCCTGGGGGTGGACTATGCAGCACTGGCTGAGGTGCAGCAGGCAGATGAAGAGATGCCCAGCTACAGGACCACAGTCTCGGGTTTGCAGCTGCAAGACTTTCTCGCAGGCCCAGGTGAGAGGACCCTCTTGTGCGACGTGGCTACCAGCCAACCTCGCCCCATTGTCCCAGCAGCCTGGAGGCAGTGAGTTTTCGACTCCATACAAGGTTTGGCACACGCATCTATCAGGACTACTGTCTGGTTGGTCTCCAGCAAGTTCACGTGGCACGGACTTCACAAGCAGGTCAGTGAATGGGCCAGAACGTGCGCGCGGTGCCAAACAGCCAAGGTGCAGCGGCACACTAAAGCCCCGCTGCAGCAGTTCGAACCCACCCACCGGAGGCTCGACCACATTCATGTGGATATCGTGGGCCCCCCTACCAGTGCCCCGAGGAGTGTGGTACCTCCTAACTGTGGTAGACCAGTTCACAAAGGTGGCCAGAGGCAGTCCTGCTCACCGACACATCTGCTGATTCCTGAGCCCGAGCACTGATCGCAACCTGGGTAGCACGCTTCGGGGTACCGGCCCACATTACCTCCGACAGAGGTGCCCAGTTCACCTCCAGCCTGTGGTCGGCTGTGGCCAGCCTGATGGGAACACAGCTACACCACACAGCTGCCTACCACCCACAGTCGAACGGACTGGTGGAACACTTCCACCGTCACTTGAAGTTGTCTCTCATGGCCCACCTGAGAGGACCTAACTGGGTGGATGAGCTTCCCTGGGTCCTGCTTGGAATTTGCACAGCGCCCAAAGATCAACTGCACGCCTCGTTGGCCGAGATGGTGTATGGTGCGCCCCTGGCTGTTTTCCATAGAGAGTTCATACCAGCCCCAAGGGGGCAAGAGGAAGAATCTGCAGCAGTCCTGGACAGGCTACATGAAAGGCTCAGCAACCTGGCCCCCGTACCAACTTCACAGCACGGACGGATCCCGACCCATGTACCCAAAGACCTGCAGAACTGTAAGTTTGTGTTTGTATGAAGGGGTAGACACCGGGCACCGCTACAGTGGCTGTACAAGGGGCCGTTCAAGGTGATCAACAACAACGGGTCCACGTACGTTCTGGATATTGGGGGGAAAGAGGAGGTTTTCACAGTGGACCGACTCAAACCAGCCCATGTGGACTTGGTGCAGCCAGTCGAGGTTCAGGCACCGTGGCGCAGAGGCTGACCTCCCAAACAGAGGCTGATCCAGACTGTGGACATTGGGGGGTGTATTGCCGGTTCTGGGGGGGGGGGGGGGGGGTTATGTGGCCACCCACTTTCTGCGCAGATGAACTGGCTCACAAATAGCCAGCGCGCGGGGAGAGACTGTGGTAATGCACCTCTGATGTCATTTCTGCCCGGAGAGGGCGGGCACTAGGGATTAACTGCCTGCGCCACGAATTTGAATAAACTAGTCTCGAAACGGCTTACAGACTGCATGTTGTTATTTCAGTGCTGTGTGTAGCACATCGCTACAATAGAGTCTGTTAGAGACTCCTGGATGGATACATGGAGTTCAGAAAATTAGAGGGTTATGAGTAAGCCTAGGTAGTTCGAAGGTTCAGCACCACTTTTGTCAAAGGGCCAGTATAATGCCGAAGGTTTTCTATGTTTCTATTACAGAACTGACAAGATGTAGGCAATTTTGTCAATTCAGCCATGTATGGTGAAATGGATTTCCCTTGATTTTGATTCAGTTTAGGAAACCAAAGCGCTCTGAAATCAACAAATATTTTGCTTCTAAATGTTCCTGTGTTACTTTCAATGATATTAGCGAAGTTCATTTCAGCTGGCTTGGGCTGGAACAGTCAAACTTCTGAGCAAATTGCATGCACTTCACCTATTAATGCACCTATTGTACATAGCAAAACTGGCACTCAGTTTTCATTGGCTATTCCATTTGCTTCAAAATAGTGTTCAATTTGGTCAGAATACATTAGCAGTTACCTATTGTCCAATAGAATATATCTTTGTTTCTGATGTAGCCAGCAATTTCTGTTTTTTTTTTAATTTCATGAATTTCACCCATTTTCTGCTTTTCTTTTAACCTAATCACCACTGTTCCTTCCTGAAGAAGCATGCTGTGCTAATTTAAAACTCAAACAATTTGCGGCACTTGAACAGGTAGCTAGGTAGGGTTTGTTTAAAACTTCATCATCGCCGCTGCTATGTTTTGTAACTTGAAAACATAAAACTAATTGAAAGAAAAGCCATGGAGCCAGGAATAATGTGTGTACTTTAGTTTCATTTTTACTTTTGCAAGGCGTGCACATATGATGTGGTGGCATAATGATGTATCCCATTTGTATTATGATAGCCTGAAATGAATTACTTTAACAACATAGAATGCTTAATCAAATTCTATTTACAACCCCAGTGTATTGAGAAAGGGAACTGATGACATTGCTGAGGTTTTGACCAAGATTCTGAAAGTGATCGTATGAGTTAATAGGATGGTAAAGGAAACATTTGGTATCCTTACCTTTATTAGCTGAGACACTGCATTCAAGATTCAGGAATTTATGTTGCCACTTTATGAAACTCTAGCTAAACTGCTAAACTGTAGTTAAACACTAATTTTGAATTGCCCTATTATAGGAAAGATGTGGAAGCTTTACACAATGCTGCCAGGAATGATAGAGGAGGCAGATATGTTAGAAGCACTTAAGAATCATTTATGTCGAGAATGGAGTGATATGGTTCATGTGCAGGCAGATGGGATTGTTTAATTAGAACCTCATGTTCAGGAAAGTTTACTTTTGACTTTTATCACACAGTTTAATTCCTTATGTCGGAGGCACATTCAGATTAATATTGGATTCATGTGAACCCACCAATATTTACATAAAGATCAGTATTACAGGTGAATTTATATTGCTTTTTTTTCAAAATCTATCTCTTTCTTTCCTTCCTGTTGAATGCATTAATGCCTGTTGAAAGCAACCACATACCTAAGGTTAACGCACACAAGATGCTGAAGGAACTCAGCAGGACAGGGAGCATCTGTGGACTGCAACAAATGGCCGACGTTCATTTCCCTGCATAGATGTTGCCTGACTTGCTGAGTTCCTGCAGTATTTTGTGTCTGTTGCTCATGATTCCAGCACCTGCAGAAACTCAGATACCTACAATTGTCTATCCCTACCTGGTAAAACATAGGTTAATCACTGGTTTCTGGCGAGATGGTTGTTAAATGTAACTTGCAGCCAAAGCAAGATGCAATTATAATGTGATTAACCACTATATATGATTAACCACTACCACTAACCACTAGGTTCTTGATTGGCCAGGGCATCAAAGGGTATGAGGAGAAGGCAGGGAAATGCGGATGACTGGGAGCATTGGATCAGCCCATGATTGAATGGCTGAATGGCCTATTTCTGCTCGTGTATCTTATGGTCTTATATTTAGAATTGTTCAGAATATTATTTTTGCTATATATAATTCCAGGCAGTGTCACAGAAAGAAGGATATCTTATGCCCAGTCTTGTTCTGGGGTAGTGAGGTGGCTGCTCAGAGCTACTTGAACTTACAAGTACTATGACAGATGTCCAGTGAAGCGCTTGTCTGTCTGCCTGACCATGCACTTTGGAAGGTGGTGCCCAGCCTCCTCCCTTTATATCAGGCTTCAGTTGCTGCTGCTCAATGGATTCAAACCTCACAATGTTATCCTGAATACACCTTCTGCTTGAGAGTAGAGATATCCTATCTTCTTAAGGAGGGTATAGAAACAACCTTGAACCATTTCCTGTGTCTGCCAGCTAATCTGCTAATCTCTTTCTATGGTGAAGCTAAGAACAGAGTATCTATTTCAAGGCATTGATGCCAGATGCCAGAGAGTAATTGGAATCCCATCTGTTGGCTGGGAAATGATTCTGTTGTTGGTTCAACTACTGTATCCTGCCAATGGAGTCAGGGGATATTTTTAGGGGCAGCATTGGCGGCATCTCTGTGGTCTAAAATTCAAAAGCATATATGATTGCACTTTTGGCCAGGAGATCACAGACTGGTTTTGAAAGCTTTCAGCAATCTTTTCCTCAGATGACCAATGGCTGAATGTTGTCGATGTCCACCTTTGCTGAGAGTTGCCTCCTTAGATATGGGAAGTGGTGTGTATTTGCCAGAGTCTCAGCATCTCTCTTTATTGGTGGATGGTCGTGCTGTACAATGGCGAGAAGATTGATTGTGGTTAATTAGCTCCCAGGTCTTCTGTTTGTTCTCATAATCTAATCTTGGTGTTTACAAATGTACAAGCCAAGGGTCCCTTCACAATCTCTACATTCCTTTAGGGTAGTGTGGACATCATAGACATTCTGTATTTCATGTTTCAGGAGGCCAATGGGTTGCTTGGGAGGCAAAGTCTCAGAAGAGCTCAGAGGATCCTTAGCACTTAGCATTGATCTTCTTGAGACAGCGTTTTTCTGTTGTTTTGGAGTGAGGTTGATGATGATAACAGAATAAATTAGGCCATGCTCAATCTAACACTTGGCAATATTTGGATTGCTTGTTCATATTCAGATTCAGATTAGTTTATTGTCATATACACCAGGGTACAATGAACATCCTCCTTTTGTGAAGATCACCAAGTAAAAAGTCAACACAGTAATAATAATTACTTCTGGTGCAATGAAAGATGCCTGTGGCAGTCATGGAGACTGAGGTAATACAAAGTGAAATGTTAAAGTGACAATAATGGAAGAGGTAGAATTAAGGGTTAGCAATGCTGTAGTATCATTGAGAAGAAAATGGCAGTAAGATGGCAGTGCATTCAGATGCAGCAGCCTCCTGGGGGCCAACCAAAGGTGTTTTTGTCTGTTTTAAAAGTCTTTCTTAACAATCACAAGACAATGCTGAATGGTAAGAACCTTAAGTACAAGACTTCAAGATGGTCTATCGATCAACAAGCTTCAACTTCAAGATGGTCTATCCCATCAACAAGCTTCAACTTCAAGATGGTCTACCGATCAACAAGCTTCAACTTCAAGATGGTCTATCGATCAACAAGCTTCAACTTCAAGATGGTCTATCGATCAACAAGCTTCAACTTCAAGATGGTCTATCCCATCAACAAGCTTCAACTTCAAGATGGTCTACCGATCAACAAGCTTCAACTTCAAGATGGTCTACCGATCAACAAGCTGCTCACTGGCGGAGTTGCTGAAGGAACTGGACTTGGTGTAGACCACGTTACTGCCTGCTATAGCAAAGCACCAAAGTTGATGCTCGAAACTGGTGGACAGTCCAACAGCGAGGTTTTGTCTTGGACATTGCTCTTGCAATCACAAGATCTTGTTGGGCACTGGTATCTTAAAATGCTGCAAATCCAATTCCTTGCTTACTGGTGAGACAGGTGGAGGGGCGTGGTCTCATTTGTAATGAGGGCTAGGGCTTAAGCTGCAGGCTTGCTTGCTGCAGCAGTCCGGAGAGGAGACACCGGTGCTAGAGTAATACGGCATCCATGCTGAGTTAGGGAGTGGCCCCTCCCATCAGTGCTGCCATCTAGTGTTTACTTAGTAGAAATCAACCTGGATTGTGTGTATGATACGTTTCTCAGTCTATGGCTGAGAACTGCTTGTTCCTGCTGATAATACCCATGCACCATCCATTTATAGGGCATGTCACTCAGGAATTTGGACTTGCTCTGCACTGTATCTGTTGCTAGTGGCTGGATCTGGTACATTCCTGTGATTTCTTTTACCACCTGGACTGGGAAACTGGGTGAATCTGAAACTGATTCTCCTCCAGAGAGAAGGCAAATTCCTACCCACTGACTGGTTAAAAAGAAATGGGATTTGACTGATTGCCTGCAGTACATTGCAAGTGTACAAACTGTCAGCCTCAGGCCACATCAAACTGGTGGCCAAACACTCACCAAATGTCCTGGCAGCTGCAGAAGATTCTCATGTTCTTGGGATTGTCATATTGAAAAGTTTTCAGTTCATTCAATAGTTATAATCAACTAAGTATTCCCACATGCCAGAAACCCATTAATAAATGTAATAAAGTTAATGGATTCATAGAGTGACAGAGCATGGCCACAGAATCTCATTAACCATCAGCTATCCATTTACAATAATCCTACATTGATATATGTTTTATTCACTCCACATTCTCAACAGCTCTCCCTATATTATACCTCTCACCTGCACACTAGGGGCCCTTTACAATAGCCAATAAGCTTATCATCCTTATATCTCTGGGATGCGGAAGGAAGCCAGTGCATCTGGAGAAACCCAAGCAATTGCAGAACAAATATGCAAACGCCATCCAGATAATATCCATGGTCAAGACTGAATCCAAGTTTCTGGAGCTGAAAGAAAACGGCTCTACTAAGTGCTCTATTGTGCTAAAGAGTAATTTTCCAATAAATATCCAAAATATGTAGATTACATTTCTTTAAAAGACAAAGACATTTTCAGTTTTAACCTTTCTCCTTTCTTTCCTATTTTGTTTTTTTTTCCATTAATGTATTCATTCCAATATTTTCCATTTGTTACTTAAAGAAAATATTTTTTCTCATGTTAAAGCTCTTAATCCTGTGATTTTCCAAAATTAAATTATATGGCTTTCAACTGTACAGATATTCTTGAAATAAGAAGTCGAGAACAACCATTTAATAGGCGTAATTGATTAAAAGTCTGCAGCTCCAGTTGTAAAGCGATAACATTTTCCCATAATGGCCAACAAAACTGCAGAAAACAAAGATTTATCTGTGATGCTGTGCTTGTAAAAAAGCAAAAGTCGCATGTCTCAGGAGGAAAAGAGTTGATGTTCATTCAGTTTAAAGAGTTGTTGCTCATCTGGTAGGGGGGCATACTCGAATTGTCAATCGTAGGAATCTCATTGGACCAACTTATACATACACTGCAGTAGTTTAATGATTCTGTAGCATTAACAGCAGTGACTAGAGCAGTTAAGACATGGATTATGACACAATCCTTCAAAATATTCCAAGTATAGGATAATTGGTTAATTAAGCCATCGGTTAATCAGAGCAGCCACTTATTTGGGACAACTCTTAAAGAACAAAACCAAAATGAGAAAATAGCCGGGACTCCCTTTGTTTATTTTGGGACACTTAATTGTGACAGGAGATTGTTGTTGCACAGTTTCCAGCTAGTGTCCGCCACGTGTATGTCATGAGACACTACACTGTGCTTGGGAGTGAACAGCTTTGAAATAACATCACTTGCGTGTGTTTGTGTTCACAAAGCAGTGATTTTTGTCTCTGATAGTTGGTGAGTAATAAGCAGAAAAAACAATTCGGAACTGTTTTGCTGACCGTGGTTTCAAGCACTCAGGCTTGGAGATGCCAGGAATGGCCGGGAGTGAAAATGAAACAATTTCACGACCAGCAAATTAAGAATTGTGAAGAATTTGAAGGTATCAACAATCATTATGAATATTATGATAAAAATTAAGATTTAGAGATGCAATCATCTAAAGCTTTGTTTGAAGGCAGTCCATCATCTGCACTAGGCATCCGATCTGGTTTTGTTCATTTACAGTCAATCACAAGAATACATCAGCATACACTGAATGAATTTCTCAATCAATAACTATTAGGACAGTTTTATAGTACTATAACTTGTTCTGTCTTTCACTTAAATATATAATTCTTTACTCAGTTAAATGGTAGTTTGACCTTTTTATACCTTTTTAACCACTTCCATGAAACTTTGGCTAATTGGGGCAGCCGCTTAATTGAGCCAATATGTACCGGTCCCTGTGTGTCCTAATGAATTGATATCCACTGTATTTTCTAATTGTGGGTTGAATCTGATTACCTCATATCCTCAACACAGTGCTTCAGCCAATGCAGTTGTTGCCTCACAATGCTGGGCATTCAAAATTAAACCTTACTTCTGGCACTGTCTGTTAGGAGACTTCATGCTTGCCCTGCTCTTCCTGGTGCTCTGCTTTCTTCCTATATCCTAAAGACCTACAAGTCGGTAGGTTAATTGTTTGCTCTAAATGGCCTCTGGTGCATAGATGGGCTGAAGAAGCTGATGGGAATATGGAGAATGAGTTAAAAAAATAAAAATAGGGAATAAGATTGCTCTCTGATGTAGTATAGGCATTATGAACCAAATATGCTCCTCTGTGCTAAAGAAATATGGAAATATGATTTGTTAACTCAAACTTTACAAATGTCTTTCTTTGGACTGAGTGGAAGAATTATCTTCATTCAATGGTTTAGAACTTGGAGTTTGAAATAAAAATCATTCCTTTCTCTGAATTGGTAAATGCCAGAAGGGCACCATGCCTGGCATGGAGAGGGGAAGAAATCTCACCATAGGAGGCGATAGTCACCAGAGACTCCTAGGTTACAAGTCAATTGCTGAAGTGAGTTCCCAGATAGACAACGGAAGAAGAATAATGTCCTGGTACCTTGTAGTTTCTGCAGAATATATTCTTGGTGTGAGGTAAAGAAATGAAGAAACTCCAGTGCAAACTTTAACGCATGGGAGATATTCCAAAGTTTATGGAAACAGCAAATGACCCATGGACTGTGGCCACAACAATTTCAGCTCCATTTGATGCCAGCAGACCATGTAATGGAGAGGTAGAAAGTCTCACCCAGGGCAATCCTCTCATGGAGTCCCCAAAACTCAAGGCAAAGATAGTAGCAATGGCAGATCAGAGGATGTTACTATTACAAGCATCCCTTGGAACCAGTTTCATTTAACATTGTCACTCCGAAAATGGTTTGGTAGGAGTAGGGATAAACACAGACAACCCTCCATATCAATTGAGGATAGGCATCAGAAGAATATGATATGGTTTATTATGACCGGAGTTGCAGAGAAGGTGGAAGCAATAGTGACATAGTGCAAAGGGACTATTCATGTTGAGGACTTCCACAGGGCTGAGAATCTGACTGGAGGGAATCAAATACTGTATAGAGTTTCAGTAAAAAAGCACAGTATGGAAAACATATTTAAAAACTTTAGAAAAGGAAGAAAATTTGATGGAGCAGTCATTTTCAAACAGAGAGCTAAAAACATTGTATTTTTTGATGAGAAGGAGCTTTACCTTAATATTTTCCAAGGGGCATTTTGGAGGGAGGGACAATTTACAAAGTTGGAACAATGGAAGAGATAAACAAGCACCATATGGATCCACAGAGAAGATTACCTCAGTGATCTAGATGGAATAGGACAGTTCTTGGCTGGGGTGAGTGCCCCATGGCAGAAGTTCAGCTTGATGAAAAGGTATGTCAGTGGTAGTTAAATAGATGCTCTTAATCTCAGTGGTCAAGATTAAGCCAATCCTGGATCACACCTTTCAGTTTGCCTGTGGCCAAGCAAATGTTCATCACTGTGCAAATCTAAGGTTCTGCTGGCACCTTTGCCACTTCTATTTCATGAAGTTCATCAAAGCCTGAAAAGCAATGACATCAGAGGTAGCAAGAGCAAAGACCTTGCCAATGACCACTGGTACACATTCGATGATCTTCTGACAGCTTATGCTATCAAGGGATTTTCATTGCTTCCAAATGTTTTTTTGTTGATTAGTTACATTCAGAAGTGGTTGGAGAAAAGTAAAAAAAAATAATAAATATATTTACTTAAAACTACTATTCATTAGCTGAAGACACACGTTCTTTGAAATAAAAGAAAATGAAATAACTTAATTGAACTTCCTCTCATCTGAAGTTTGGAAATCTTGTTGAAATGGTAAGGTCAATCTGCAAGGACAGAAGTGAAGTAGACTTTTTCCCTCCACTCAGCAAGTTTCCAATTGTCCCTGGACTCAAGGGTACTTCCATAGGGAGAGCCAGAAGATGGATGCATGTTCAGCTGAGTTCTCTACAGCATCCTGCTAACTTGCCATCAGAACTATCCAGATGGACAGAGTAATCCTTGAGATGTTGTGAGTGAGAAAAGAGGAATTCAGGTGATGAATAACTTGATGAAATAGCTTTCGTTCCTGGATTGATGCTCCACCAGAAGAATTCTCTGTCTTCTGATTCTTGGTGTGGTTCAACTGCATCTGATGAAGTTCTCCAGCACTATTCTGAGGTAAAATGATAAACATTGTCTGAATGGGATATGGATATTTCCCAATTGAACAAAATGTATCAGTAATTATGCATGGCTTGTAGCATTCCTCTCAATAGAGAAAGTGGTTTTGAAATTGCCATATCTTGCACCCATCTTATGTGAATAGCTAGCACAAAGGAAGACATTTTAACAGCTGGACAACGTGTATCCAAGCTGAATAGGCATTAGTTTCAGTGCTAATTTCATGAGGCTTTTTATTATGAGGTTTTTATTTCTGACATCCTTGGTCACTGAACAGGTAGACCTAAATGACAAAGTTGCTGGTGGTTTACTTATAAATATTCATTTACACTCGATTAGAGTCTGAGTGAAAGCAACTGAATTAATGACATTTCAAATGAAATACTGTATATGACTAGCATTTTAATGTTAACAAACTGAGTGTGGAATAGATCAACCCATCAAAAAAAAAGATAGAAAAATGCAGACACAATAAAAAGCAGATTTCTTCATTATTTTCAGTATGAGAAGGTATAATATCATTAGCACAGCTGTTAGGCATCATTTTTAAAGGAAAGATGTTCTTGCCTACAACCTGGATTATTTGGGTGCAATGAATATTGATAAGCAGAGCTGATTAGAGTGAATGCCTGTTTGATTTTATCTATTTAAATTAATGGAAGGAAAATCAAACCTAAGAGGCATGCAAAATGACCTGCACAATTTATTGATGTGCCAGAGCCTAACAATCCATAACACCACAATCCAGGCTTCCAAAAGCTAACACAGAACACAGAATATAGCTCAGCATAGGACAGGCCCTTTGGCCCACAATGTTGTGCTAACCCTTCAACCTTCATGAAGTTCAATCTAACCCTTCCCTCCTACACAGCTCTCCATTTATCAGTCATCCATGCACCTAAGAGATTTTTAAATGCCCCTAATGTATTTGCCAGTACCACCATCCATGGCAAGGAATTAAATGCACTCATAACTCTCTGTGCTAAAAAAAACATACTTCTGACATCCCCCATACTTTCCTCCAATCACCTTAAAATTATGTTCCCTGGCATTAGCCATTTCCATCCTGGGAAAAAGGGTGGCTATCCATTTAATCTACGTCTCTAATCACCTTGTACACCTCTATCAAGTCATCTCTCATCCTCTTTCACTCCAAAGAGAAAAACCTTTAGTTGCTCAATCTATCCTCATAAAACATGCACTCTAATCCAGATAGTATCTGGTAAATCTCATCTGCACCCTCTAAAACCTCCACATCCTTCTTGAGGCTACTAGAGCTGAGCACAATTAACCTGCTAATTATTACAGTACTTCCTAGTGGACAGATTCTGTATTGGGTAAATTCAATGATATGAGGGTTTGTCATTTTGTCATTATATTCAGCCGCTTACAGTCTGGAGAAGAGCTCTGTGGCCAGTTCTTTGAACAGGTGTTTGCATGTCTTTTGACTCTATGCTGATTTAACATTAAAGTCTCCAGATCTTTGGAACTAAAGTCAGGGCAAGAATGACCATGTATAAAACTGACAGAGCCACTACACACTGGATATCTGTCTCGCATAACAGGTCAAATACCAGGTCATGCCTTTCAGGTTGGAAAGTGCTCCAGCGGTATTTCAAGCCTTCATCATTAATGTACTCTGTGAGATGATACACTACTTTCTTTTTTTACCTAAACAATATACTCCTTTTCTCCTGGCCCAGCATGTCTGGCAGGTTCTACAATGGCTTCTCAAGAAACAACTATTTATCAAGCTTGAAAAGTGCAAATTCCATGAAGTCTCCTTCCTTGAACTTGTTATATCTAATGGCAACCTACAAATGGACCCCCAATAAGACCTATGCCATGCAAATTTGACTGCAATCCACCTCTGTGAAACAACTCCAGTGGTTTATAGGTTTTGCCAACTTTTATAGGAGGTTCATCTGCAATTTCAGTTGAGAGGCAGCACCGCTCACCAGCATCACCAAGAAACCTGCTGGATCCTTCCTGCTGGACGGTGGAGTCCAAGGCGGCTTTTGCAGAGTTAAAATAAAAGCTCACTTCTGTACCTATCCCAGTTCCACCAGACAAGGACTTACCTTCTGTGGTGGTGTTTGACACATCAGACATGGGAGGTATTGTTCTGTTTGAAAGAACTTGCCTCAGGCCACAAACAGCATCTCTGTGCCCTCTGTTCAAGACATCTTTCTCACATGGAGACAAACAATGAAATCAGGAATTGGGGATTGTTGGCCATTAAACTGGCACTGGAGGAGTTTAGGCACTGGTTGGAGGGGTCCAATCATCCCTTTGTGATATGGACTGACCACAAAAACCTAGCCTACAACCAAAGTGTGCAGGGCTGAGTTGCAGGCATGCACACTGGTGACCATTCTTCAATAGGTTCAACTTCCTTATTACTTAACACTCAGGATCAAAAGATCAATGACTAGATGCTCTCTCTTGACCATTTGGAGCAGCTAATGGGGAAACAAACCCTTCAACGATAATTCTCAGCTCCAGAGTGGTGGCAGCCAGTCACTAAAACACAGACCTAATAGTGCACCGAGCCAAAGAGCAACATGGGGCAGACCCAGGTAATGGTTGATCCGGATGTACCTTTGATCCTGAATATGGTTTTTTGCAGATGCTCAGCTGCAGGCCACAGTGGGTCCAATTTGCGGCACAATAGAGTTCACCAAGAAATATTACTGGTGACCCAGGGATGTCCAGGGATAGGTCTTAGCATGTGATACCTGTGCAAAAAAATAAAGAACCCCAGAGCACAGCCTCAAGGTCTGCTTCAGCCTCTCCTCATTCCTACTCACCTTTTCCCACCTTTCTATGGACCTTGTCAATGGTTTTCCAGCACCTCAGGGTACTACAGTAATCAGGATAAAATAATTATGATGACCTAGGCCAATTCCCCTAGGTCTGTCTGACACGTTGTACCCCTTTCAAAAATACCACCAAGCTCATGTTCCTTTATGTTTTCAGGATTCAGTTTCCCCCAGGACATCATCTCTGATCATGGTTGCTATTTTGCCTTTAGCTTTTGGAAAGCCTTTTGTGAGCTCACTGGAACCTCTGCCAGAACGTTGTCCAGGTTTCATCCACAGACCAAAGGGCAAATGAAGAGGATCAACCAGGACTGAGAGAGAACACTCAGATGTCTAGCCTTGGGGAGCCCTACCACCTGGAGTGACAAGCTAATCTGGGTGGAGCTTGAGCACATCGCACTTCAACATCTATCTATCAAGATGTCCCCTTTCGAATGCCAATATGGCTACCATCCTCCACCATTCCCGGAACAAGAAATAGAGGTGGGGGGTTCCATCAGGAGACCAACTGGTCCAGACAGGGCACCAGAAATGGGTTAAGGTGAGAGACATTGTTGGCCACATCATAGCAACAAGAAGACCAGGCCAACTGCCAGAGAAAACAGCACCAGCACTTCTTCCCAATCAGTGGGTCTAGGTCTCAACTAGTGATCTCCATACGATGGTTCAATCCTGAAAAATGTCCCTTTGTTACAACACTCCATTCAAAATCCTGTGATGCATTAACCCAGTTACCAATTGTTTCCAACTCCTGAGCACCATACAGATTCAACCCATTTTCCACATGTCCCGACTCAAGCCCCTTGGCTTTGGATCCCAAACATCCTCTGCCTCCTAGAATTGTTTAAGGTGAATTCACCTACACATTTGGGCAACTTTTAGACACCCACATTGATCAAGGTAAAAGTCAGTACCCCGTGAATTGGGAGGAATATGGTTCAAAAGAAAGAAGCTGGACATCCTGGACCCTATCTTGATAGTGGACTTTCACCAGCACTATCCTAATTTCCTTGGGCTGTTAGGAGCTAGCAATAGGAGTGTGGGTGTTTTCTGACATGGCTGTGACTGAACAGTGACAGGCACCAAATTTTGGCACGCCAAATCCCGGGGTATGGTTAGCTGCCATTGTCCCTTTAAGACACAGACTGCCAATTATTGTCTGCCACATTCCTTCATGGAAGTCTTAAAGGCCTGTGCTGAGTACTCAGTGCTTAATTGTCAGAGATCCATTTCTAGTACTATTGCTTGTAATTTGGCCTTTGGATTTTGTTTGTGCTGTCTTGCTTATTTTAAGTCTCAAGTTCCCAAACTGGGGTCTGTGGACCCTTCAGCTAATGGTAAGGGTCCATAGCATAAAAAAAATGATGGCAACCCCTGTTCTAGACCTTACTCTGCACATGGGTTCACTATTATCCATAGGTCTCATGTTTTATTATGTCATTCAAAATGTCTCCACTACCGATACCTTCCCATGCTATCACAGTCAGTTATTGTGTATTTAATATTTCTGTAGTGTTTAAGTAATAGTAAAAATGTTGTTTGATTAAACATGCTATGTTTATTTAAATAACTTAATACGGGTTTCATGTAAAAATATGTGAATGCAAAAACATCATTTTACCAGCATGTCATATTTGCTCGCCTCACTAATGTAAAATGAGATAGACACATTTTCCCGGACCCTCACATTTTTCCTTCAATTAGTTTTATGTTTTAGAGTTACAGATCTTGACACTGGTGTTGTCTTTTTCAGATGTACATGAACATGATGGGTAGATCCTTTCAATTGCAGGCTTTCAGCATTTTCTGTTTTCTTCTTCTTATAAATTTACCAGGTACTTGTCTCTTCCTGCTTTTTCTCTTCACTACTGGTACTGGGAAACAGTAATTACAGTTACACTTCCCATCCTCATCAGTTTGATGGGGCTATGAGCCAGTGGCCTTCAGCACACATACAATGACGCCCAAATGTATTCCACTTACCTACTTTAAAAGCTTCCAGCAGAGACAGCTATTACTTCAGACTGCTAATTTAGAAGCTATTTCCCAAATACTATGTGCTCTACCTGTTACCGAGCTCTTTGCACTTCACATCAAGGCTTACATACACAGAATGCAGACAGTACAGATCAAAGGAATGTTCGATTGTGATTGCAATGGCAACTATCTCCTTCACTCGAACATCCACCATTTCATATTAACAGAACATGGTTTCAGCTGGGTAGCGATGACAGCTGAAGGCTTCATTCCATTGAAAAGCAGTTGTGGACTGAAAACTTTTACTAACAAGAGAAGTCAGACTCAGAATCAGGTTTATTATCACCGGCATGTGACATGAAATTTGTCAACTTAGCAGCAGCAGTTCAATGTAATACATAATATAGAAGAAAAAAAAGAACAAAGTAATAACAATAATAAATAGTAAATCAATTACAGTATACATATATTGAAGTTGAGAGATAACGGAAGGGCTTAGGCATATTAGGAGAAAGGGCAAAGAATAGCAAATCAAATACAGTGTTGGGAATTGTACAGTCATGTACAGAAGAAATGAAAGTGCAGACTATTTTCAAAATGGGGAGAAAATATAAAAAAAAACTGAGATGCAAAGGGACTTGGGAGTCTCTGTGTAGGATTCCCTAAAGGTTCATTTGCAGGTTTGGTAAGTGGTGAGGAATGCAAATGCAATGTTTGCATTCACTTCTAAAGGACTAGAATATAAAAGCAAGGATGGAATGTTGTAAAGCACAGGTGAGGCCTAATTGGAGTATCATGAACAGGTTTGGTCCCCTTATCTTAGAAAGGATGTGCTGAATCTATAGAGGATTCAAAGGAGATTCTCAAAAATTACTCCAGGATTGAATAGCTTGTCATATGAAGAGCGTTTGATGGCTCTGGGCTTGTATTCACCAGAATTCAGAAGAATGAGGAGTGACCTGGTTGAAACTTATTGAATGATGAAAGGCCTTGATAGAGTGGATGTGGAAAGGATGTTTCCTATGGTGGGAGAGTCTAAGACCAGAGGACACTGCCTCAGAATAGAGGGGTGGCCTTTTAGAATGAAGATGGGAAGAATTAGTCAGAAAGTGGTGAATTGGTGGAATTCCTTGCCATTAGCAGCTGTGGAGGTCAAGTCTTTATGTATATTTAAGGCAGAGGTTGATCATTTCTTAATGGTTAAGGCATGAAGTGATAAGAGGTGGTGAGGTGGAGAATGTCGTGTTCTTTATATGTACCATAGGTTACTAAGAACAAACCATATTTTGGAAGAATTAAAACTAAAACTTTTATTTACAACAGCAAACAGCAACCACGTTTTCACTACACAAGTTTCTCGATCATTCTATCATTTCTGCGCATGCTCTAAACTTTGTCCGATCATGTTCTTTCACGTGACATCTGATATCAGCAGATCTTCCTTTCCTTAAAATGAAAAACAATTAGCAACATAGATCATAACAAATGCATAATTTAACTTGACTCTAGCAGTCTCTCTGGGCATTTACGAACATGAGTAGACCTTCTTAATTCCACTTCCATTTGTAATGAAATACGAATCTTCTTTTCTTCATCTAATTTATTCATTAACTGGGTGATCTCTTTTTTATGCTGAGACTTCTTCATTTCAATAAAACTTCTCAATTCCTTCACTTGTGCTTTCACTTCTTCAATTGGATCCTGATTCATGTCACTCTTTGGCTTCAGATCAGTATTGCACTGTACCAGCAAGTTTGGTTTTGGTGGCAATGCTTTGTCAAATGCTGGTAACAAAGGGACGGGTCTGGGATCTTTCTTTATGACTTATTTTACTTTTGCCACATTGGAATCAAATTCTGCTCCACTCACTATTTCATCAAGTCACTGTATTCTGACTCTGTGTTACTGTCCAGGACTAATAAACTTTTCACCAAATTCAGTCTCTCACAGGCAGATAAACCCAATATTGACTGTACATTTTTTAGCACGGCCACAAAGGAAAGCACGTGCATACTCTTTTTGTGTGATACTTTCGCCACACATGTTCCTTTAACGTCTGCATACCAGTCACTTTTATATTTGTCTGATGTAACTTTGATCTTGGCTTTAATGCATTAAATTCAGATTCTGCAAGTACCATATAACCATATAACAATTACAGCACAGAAACAGGCCATCTCGGCCCTCCTAGTCCATGCCGAATGCTTACTCTCACCTAGACCCACCGACCTGCACTCAATCCATAACCCTCCATTCCTTTCCTGTCCATATACCTATCCAATTTTACTTTAAATGACAAAATCATACCTGCCTCTACCACTTCTACTGGAAGTTCGTTCCACACAGCTACCACTCTCTGAGTAAAGAAGTTCCCTCTCATGTTACCCTTAAACTTTTGCCCCTTAACTCTCAACTCATATCCTCTTGTTTGAATCTCCCCTACTCTCGATGGAAAAAGCCTATCCACGTTAACTCTATCTATCCCCCCCCATAATTTTAAATACCTCTATCAAGTCTCCCCTCAACCTTCTATGCTCCAAAGAATAAAGACCTAACTTGTTCAACCTTTCTCTGTAAATTAGGTGCTGAAACCCAGGTAACATTGTAGTAAATCTCCTCTGTACTCTCTCTATTTTGTTGACATCTTTCCTATAATTCGGCGACCAGAATTATACACAATACTCCAAAATTGGCCTCACCAATGCCTTGTACAATTTTAACATTACATCCCAACTCCTATACTCAATGCTCTGATTTATAAAGGCCAGCATACCGAAAGCTTTCTTCACCACCCTTTCCTCATGAGATTCCACCTTCAGGGAACTATGCACCATTATGCCTAGATCACTCTATTCTACTGCAATCCTCAATGCCCTACCATTTACCATGTATGTCCTATTTTGATTATTCCTACCAAAATGTAGCACCTCCCACTTATCAGTATTAAACTCCTTTGCCATCTTTCAGCTCATTCTTCTAACTGGCCTAAATCTCTCTGCAAACTTTGAAAACCTACTTCATTATTCACAACACCAACTATCTTAGTATAATCTGCATACTTACTAATCCAATTTACCACCCCATCATCCAGATCATTAATGTATATGACAAACAACATTGGACCCAGTACAGATCCCTAAGGGACACCACAAGTCACCGGCCTCCAACCTGACAAACAGTTATCCACCACTACTCTCTGGCATCTCCCATTCAGCCACTGTTGAATCCATTTTACTACTTCAATATTAATACCCAGCGATTGAACCTTCCTAACTAACCTTCCGTACGGAACCTTGTCAAAGGCCTACAAGTACAAGAACAAGTACATTTACTTGTGTTCCAGTATCCAGTTTAAACAGAATATGGTTTTGGTTCACTTGCAATGGCATAGTCCATTTCTACTTTGTTTTCACAAAGCACAACCAAATAAAACTCCTCACGCTCATTTTTAAGCACTGTATTTACATGTTTTATTTCCTTTCTACTTCTGCAATAGCAAGAAAAATTATTACACATCACAGTAATTGCACATTTTTCAATACACTGGACACTTTTTAGGTCAGTGCTCCCACCCACAGCAATCACAAAGTTTTTTTTCTTCCAGATGACGTCTTGCTCTCTGCCTATTTCGTTGCCATTTTATTATTGTTTCTAACATGTTCACACTTTTCCACAATGTCTATGTAGCTCTCAATAAAAAGTTCTGTAACCTGCAATGTCACGGTTTCCGAAGCTTTGCAGAAAATCAAAACTTTTTCCAAATCTACTTCTGGTTCTTTTAAGAATCTTTCTCTCAGACCATTATCCAGTTTGCTGCAAGCAATTCTGTCTTTAATGACAGAGTCCATCAGTCCTGCAAACTCGCATGTTTTACTGTGGTTTCTCAATTCCGTAACAAATTGATCAATCGTTTGACCAGCTTTCTGCTTCCCTATAACGAATTTGTACTGTTCATATTTCACATTGTGCTTTGATATACAAAATGCTTCAAGCTTGTCAATTATCGCTTTTAGATTCAAATTATCTCCATTCTCAAAAGTTAAATGGTTATATACCTCAATTACATTGTCCCCTATGGCGTGGAGTAGAATTGCAGCTCTCGCTTTATCCAATTTATTTTCTGCTCCGATCATCGATAAATAAGTTTCAAAATGCTGCTTTAATTTTTACAGTTTTCCGCTACATTCCCAGACAGCTGAAATGTTTTTGGAGGTTGCAACCCTTCCAGTTGTACAGCTGTTAGCAAACACCAGAAAAGTTTGTGTTCTTTTTTCTCTCCTCTTTGATTATCTTCAATTCTCCCGCATTATTCTTCCGGACCAATTTCTGACAGCATGTTGTGTTCTTTATACGTACTGTAGTTTACTAAGAACAAGCCATATTCAGGAAGAATTAAAACTAGAACTTTTATTTACAACAGCAACCACGTTTTCACCATGTAAGTTTCTCAATCATTCTATCATTTCTGCGCTGTCCAATCACTTGATATCACCACAGAGAATGCAGGAGATTGGGGCTGAGAGTAAAACTGGATCAGCCATGATGAAATGGAGGAGCAGACTTGAAGGGCCAACTGTTCTAATTCTGTTCCTATATCTTAAGGTCTCATACTTTGATTGATTATTCCTCCATGTTGTAATGATAAACCCTTTTAGCTAAACAAACAAAAAAAAACTGCTGACGAGTTGCAGCAGGTATAAGTGACAAAAACAAGCTTTAAAGTTAAATTAAGCATAGAGAATATTTACCTGTAACAAGACCACAATGGATCATTAACATTATTAATATGCAAATGCCTAATATTGCTTCTGGGACTTTACCCTGTGTAGTTTTTTGATAGAGGAATTAATCTGTTTCATACAGGTTATTCTGTCTCTTAAAGTACAACTTTGAGGAACGCAAGTCTAATTAATTTTTCCTTTCATTGTGGACATACATTGGCCATTTCCTTTTTGCCATCAGCCGAGGAAATCATCGTACACCTATTCCCATATCCTATCAGTGTTCTGGCCTTAGAGTACAGCTGCAAAGTCCAAGGATTCATGGTGAGGAGCCCCCGAGTCCAAAAAACCCCTTACAATCTTTGACAACTAGCAGACCTGCAGGTGGAACCTAACCAGCGTAAAGATTATGATCAGTTTGGATGGTTTTTAGAATTTTCCAAGATTAAAAACTTCTATAAATTATTAAACTGGAAGAATATACATGTATTTTTAAAGCCACTTAAATGAGTAAATTGAAAATAGTGAATGCCAAAAGAAATAACTTTTGCCTTTGAGCCTCCAAAATCTTACCCTACAATCTCTTTTAAATGGAACATGGTCTCGTAACTTGCCTTGAATTCTGAGAGGATTCCTCAGCACAATGATTTATTTCAAAAGAAAGAAAATCTTTAGATGCTGGAAATCAAAGCAAAGCACATAAAATGCTGGAGGAACTCAGCAGGCCAGGCAGCATCTATCAAAAAGAGTAAAGTGTTTACGTTTCAGGCCGAGACCCTTCATCAAGACTAATGGAAAGCACCCAGAGCAAACCCACATGATCATGGAGTTTTGCAAGGACGAGGCTGAGGACGAACCCAAGTGCAGGACACAGGCGCGGAGGCAGAGTCGTGAGGCGTTAGCACCGTCACGAATGGGGAACCGGTATCCAGGAGAGTCTTTACACGGAAACAAGGTTTACGTAGAGTATCCAGGAAATGACACGCAGCTTAAAACAGACAGTCCTAAGGAATTAGGAAAAGAGGTTTATTCACACTAGAGTTGACCAACAAACTGGCAAAGTATGGCTGTGATGCCCGAGCTTTATCCTATGTTCGCTAATGGAAACCAGGTGTGCTGTAACTAGTGGAACAATTGGAAATTAGACGAGGGGATTAAGGCCCAATTAAGGAGGAAATAGCAAGATGGGGAATTGCCAGACGGGACCATGACAATAACCCTCTCCACCTCAACGGGAGCCTCAAGGCGAACCTGCAGGCTTTTCCAGATGGTCCTGGATGAGGGATGGGTCCAGGATGAAGGAGTGGGGAACTCAGGAACACTCCACAAGGCTGTACCCTTCCCAATCAACCAGGTATTGGAGGTCCCTACCCCAATGGCGTATACCTAGTAGCCACCAGACGGTGTATGCCAGATGTTTGTCGATGATCCAGGTGGGTGGAGTCATCGGTCAGAGTACACAAGGGGCTGACAGAAAGTGGCTTTAATGGGGAAACATGAAAAGTAGTGTGGATGGTCCCAAGGTCAAAAGGTCCCAGGATGCGAGGGGCAAGTTTCTTAGGCTTGTTTTTGAGAGGGATATCTTTGGATGAAAGCCACACATCTGCCCAGGTCAATACTCAGGCACAGGAGTCCGGTGTCGATCGGCAAACCTCCTATTGAGATCAGCTGATCTGAGCAAGGCCATGTGTCTATCCTCCCAAACCTTGCAGCACTGATCTATATGGGCCTGAACAGATGGCACCCCAATCTCCTCTTCTTATGCGGGGAACAGCAGGAGTTGTACCCAAGGGAGCACTCAAAGGGAGACCTTCCAATGGCAGTAATAACCAGAGAGTTGTGGGCGTACTCAACCCACGTGAGGTGGTCACTCCAGCTAGACGGGTTGTTGGTTGTTATACAATATAGCGTTGCTTCCAAGTCCTAGTTGACCTGTTCTGTTTGCCTGTTTGTCTGGGGGTAGAAGCCAGATGACAGGCTGACCAAGGCACCTAAGGCTTGACAGAAGACCTTCCTTACCTGCGAGATGAATTGGGGACCTTGATTGCAGACGATGTCTGTGGGGATTCCATGGAGATGGAAGATGTGGCAGACGAGAAGGTCTGTGGTTTCCTGAGCAGGAGTTTAGGGAGGGCTACAAAGTGCACTGTCTTGGAGAACTGGTCTACCACGGTGAGTACGGTGGTGTTTCTGTGTGAAGGGGGCAGACCAGTGATGAAATCTAGGGCGATGTGCAACCAAGGATGACATGGGACAGGTAGGGGATGGAGTAATCCCGCAGGTGGCCGATGGGAGGCTTTTCCATGGGTGCAGATGGAACATGCAGAGACATAAGAATGGGTATCTGCCTCCATGGAAGGCCACCAAAAGTTTCTTTTCAGGAGAGCCAGTGTCCGATCACTCCCAAGGTGGCAAGAAAACCGAGATGTGTGCCCCCACTGGAGAACCTGAGACCTGACGGAATCAGGTGATCAGTGGGTCCGTTGCCGGGGTCAGGGTCATCATGTTGGGCCTCATTTACTATGGACTCAATCTCACAAGTGAGGGTTGCCACCACTCAGGATGGTGGAAGGATGGTCTCTGGGCTGGGAGTGCCCTCCTTGGAGTTGGGTTGGTGGAAGAGTGCATCAGGCTTCCCGTTCTCGGACCCTGGACGGTATGTGAGGGAAAACTTAAACCGTCCAAAAAACAATGCCCAACGGGCCTGGCGGGAGCCTAAAAGTTTGGCGGTCTGAATATATCCCAGGTTCTTATGGTCAGTCCAAACAATAAAGAAGTGTTCCACCCCCTCCAGACAGTACCTCCACTCCTCCAATGCTAGCTTCACCGCTAGTAATTCCCAATTTGCCACGTTGTAATTCCATTCGGCAGGGGACAGTCGGCGAGTAAACAAGGCACAGGGATGAAGCTTTTCATCCGGACTTGATAGTTGGGACAGGACTGTTCCTACCCCAGAGTCAGAGGCATCAACCTCAACAATGAATTGACAGGAAGGGTCCGGTTGGACCAGAATGGGAGCGGACATGAAATGCCTCTTCAGGTCAGTGAATGCTGAATCAGCCTTGGAGTCCCAACAAAAAGGAGTTGTAGGCGAGGTAAGTCGGGTAAGGGGCACCGCCACCTGACTGTAATCCCTGATAAATCGGTGATAGAAGTTTGCAAACACCAAACACCTCTCAAGTTGCTTGCGGGTCATGGGTCTGATCCATTCTTCCACTGCCTGGATCTCTTTGGGATCTGCCCTCACCTGCCCACTCTTGATGATGCAGCCCAGGAAGCTAACCGAAGGGATGTGGAACTCACATTTCTTCACATTCACAAATAACTTGTTCTCCCACAGTCTCTGGAGGACTAGACAGACATGGCGAATGTGTTTCTGGGGGCTGCTAGAAAATATTATCTGGGTGGAAAAACACGGATCTGTACTGGGTCCAATGTTGTTTGTCATATACATTAATGATCTGGATGATGGGGTGGTAAATTGGATTAGTAAGTATACAGATGATACTAAGGTAGGTGGCATTGCGGATAATGAAGTAGGTTTTCAAAGTTTGCAGAGAGAATTAGGCCAGTTAGAAGAGTGGGCTGAATGATGGCAGATGGAGTTTAATGCTGATAAGTGTGAGGTGCTACATTTTAGTAGGAATAATTCAAATAGGACATACATGGTAAATGGTAGGGCATTGAAGAATGCAGTAGAACAGAGTGATCTAGGAATAACGGTGCATAGTTCCCTGAAGGTGGAATCTCATGTGGATAGGGTGGTGAAGAAAGCTTTTGGTATGTTGGCCTTTATAAATCAGAGCATTGAGTATAAGAGTTGGGATGTAATGTTCAAATTGTACAAGACATTGTTAAGGCCAAATTTGGAGTATTATATATAATTCTGGTCACCGAATTATAGGAAAGATGTCAACAAAATAGAGAGAGTACAGAGAAGAATTACTAGAATGTTACTTGGGTTTCAGCACCTAAGGTACAGGGAAAGATTGAACAAGTTAGGTCTTTATTCTTTGGAGCGTAGAAAGTTGAGGGGGACTCGATAGAGGTATTTAAAATTATGAGGGGGATAGATAGAGTTGACGTGGATAGGCTTTTTCCATTGAGAGTAGGGGAGATTCAAGCAAGAGGACATGAGTTGAGACTTTGGGGGCAAAAGTTTAAGGGTAACATGAGGGGGAATTTCTTTACTCAGAGAGTAGTAGCTGTGTGGAATAAGCTTCCAGTAGAAGTGGTAGAGGCAGGTTTGGTATTGTCATTTAAAGCAAAATTGCATAGATCTCTGGACGGGAAAGGAATGGAGGGTTATGAGCTGAATGTGGGCCAGTGGGACTAGGTGAGAGTAAGCATTCGGCATGGACTAGAAGGGCCGAGATTACCAGTTCCCATGCTGTAATTGTTATATGGTTATATGGTTAATAAATTCCCTCAGCACATCATTGATTATCGCTTGAAAATGGTGGGGGCATTGGTGAGGCCAAACGGCATGACCGAGTATTCGAAGTGGCCCAGAGATGTATTAAAAGCAGTCTTCCACTCATCTCCCTCCCTCATTCTGACAAAATGGGCTCCAGCTGGCTATCCTCCTGATAGACCAGTCGATGTCGGGGTTATGGTGGTTCAGCCAGGGATTTCCTAGAACTACAGGGGCCTGAGGAGAATGGATGAGGTTAAATTGTACCTCCTCTCGATGGTTTCCAGACAGAATCAAGGTCAGGGGTGGCGTACAATTGGTAACCCGAGCCAGCAGTATTTCGTCCAGTGCCCGGGCCTCAAGAGTGGTATTTAATGGCTCCCAAAGTATTCTGGCCTGGAAGGCTACGTCCTCATCCAGCAGATTTCCCTCTGCACCGGAATCCACCAAGGCAGATAGGAAGCCAGGATCTGCATCCGGGTCTGGGGAACTGAAGGGAGTGATGTCAGGCTCACCAGGGATCCCCTTTCTACTGGTGAGCCCTTCCTTTTGACCACTGAGGACAGGTGTCCTGGAAATGTCCCAGCTGGCCGCAATAGTAACAATCCCCAGCTCTCCGCCTCTGAATCTGTTCGGCAGGGGAGAGACGGTTCTGTCCCAGCTGCATCAGTTCCTCCCCCAGGGTAGTGGGGACAGTCAGAATGGGAGCTATACTTGCAGCAGCTGGGGAAGAGAGGCTGGCCAAAGATGACAAGGTGGGATATGGGCTGACTCGAGGAGCTGGGCGACTGGCCTTTCCTCTCAGATGCTCTTGATGTTGATTGTCTAGCCTAGTGGCTAGAGAGATCAGAGTCCAGGCTCTCCACATCATCCCTTGCTGCCAGTTCATCTTTTATCTTATCTGAGAGGCCCTGTTGGAACAGTTCCTGTTGTGCATTGTCATTCCACCCAGAGTCATCCGCTAATGTTCCAAACTCAATGGAGTGTCTTGCTATGCTTCGCGAACCCTGACAGAGAGTTAGCAAGCACTTAGCGGTGCCCTTTCCCCAAATGGGCTGTCCAAAGACCATCCTAATTTCAGAGACGAAGGAAGGGAAGGAGGAACTGTTGTTGTTGAGGTCTGTTGTCCCAGATCGTGGTGGCCTATGCCAAGGCATCCCCTCATAACAGCTCCATGATGTATGCAATCCTTGATCTGTCTGAGGTGTACGTGCAAGGCTGTTGCTCAAAGACCAAAGAGCATTGTAATAAGAAGTCCCAGCAGTTCCCTGAGTCCCCAGCGTAGGGTTCCAGTTCGGGTATGTGCATTTCTTGAGGAGATTGTGTTGCCAATCCCAGGGGCGTAGCCATCCCAGACTGCGCGGTTTGGTCAGTCAGGGTTCTTGGAGGGGACGGAGTAAGGGAAGCCAATACCCGGTCAACCTGCTCACTGACCTTCCTCAGATTCGTGGATAGCGTACAAAGGTTTTCCGTAACCTCTCTGAGCAATTGGTCATGGGCAGCCAGTAGAGAGCCCTGGCTGGCGAGGGCCTGTTGTACAGTGTCCATGTCCACTGGGTTCATTCTTGGCCAGTTCATTCTGTCACAAGGACGAGGCTGAGGACAAACCCAAGTACAGGACACAGACACGGAGGCAGAGTCGTGAAGCGTTAGCACCGTCACAAATGCGGAACCGGTATCCAGGAGAGTCTTTACACAGAGACAAGGTTTACATACAGGATCCAGGAAATGATGCAGAGCTTAAAACTGACAGTCCTAAGGATTCAGGAAACAAGGTTTACTCACAGTAGAGTCAACCAACAAACTGGTAAAGCATGGCTGTGATGCCGGAGTTTTATCCGATGTTCACCAATGGGAACCAGGTGTGCAGTAATTAATGAAATGATTGGAAATCAGACACGTGTATTAAGGCCCAATTAAGGAGGTAATAGCAAGATGGGGAACTGCCAGATGGGACCATGACATGGAGAGAACATGAAAACTCCTTACAGACAGCTGTTA
Organism: Hypanus sabinus; assembly: GCF_030144855.1. Lineage (NCBI taxonomy): Eukaryota > Metazoa > Chordata > Chondrichthyes > Myliobatiformes > Dasyatidae > Hypanus > Hypanus sabinus. The sequence goes on along the minus strand of NC_082707.1, from coordinate 151,102,500 downwards.
AGCTATCCCAGAAAGATTTTGCTTGCCGTGTACACCACATGGATTTATGTGGTAAAACAAACTGATGAAACCTCCTGTCAACCTAAGGGACATCAGTTCCTTAATTGGGCATCACCCCGTGACAACAGAAAATAAGAAGAGATCATGTTGTAAAATCACAAACAAGAGAAAATCTGCAGATAGTGGAAATCAAATCAACACACATAAAATGCTGGAGGAATTCTCTTCAGTCATTGAAAGAGGCAGAGCTAATCAGTCTCTGAAAGCACAGTGGAATCTTGTTTTGCATCAGTTTTGGAATTCACAGTGAGGATCAGTGATGAAAGGTCAGGGCAATGATTTAGGCTGGTGGCGCCAAAGATTTGGAGAAGTTATAGTGAAGTGTTCTTGTTCACGTATGGTCAAAGCAACCTGTCTCTCCTGGACCAAACAGAATTTGTCATTGACATGTAAATATTCAGTTCCAGGATATGGTTCCCAAGAGGACTTGCTTAATGAGAGTTACAGAGCCCTTATACCTTCAGGGGTATCCAGTTTATTTTGCAGATTGGATCCTGATACTGAGATCATGTTAATATGCTTTTTTTCTCACCGGCTGGTGTTCTTATCTGTGAAAAAGTTTAAGTCAACATCAGTGGATGAAGGAATCATCTTTTAATCTGAACTACCACTCACCCCACTTCACAGCATGATATGCACAGCTGACAGGTATTAAAGTTGAAACCATTATGTCAGAACTGTTTAGTTAGTAGCTTTCTTCTTTGGATTTAAAGATTATGCTTTGTCTCAATCTAGATTATTCACTGTAAAATAAGGAACACTGAGTCAGCATTAATTTCCAAGTCAGAATGAAGAAATGTCTTGAGAAATAGGACATGCTTTTCGAAGATGAATAGAGGAGGAGGGCTCTACAGATGTTCTCATGAAAACATCAGCAAGGTCGTCCATCAAAGAGACTTTTCTGTATAAAGGAGGGCATGTGGAATCTGCCAGAACTTTAACTTTAGAGCAGGACAATGACTGCACTGTCAATGGCTGTTGAAGGAAATCTCATGTTTCACTGCAATAAAACCTTGAGTGACCACAATCAGATCCATCCAGGACATGCCCTTTTTTCAGCAAGGAGCCTGAGAATGAACACTCAATATTTTAGGGACACTGTTGTCACCCCTACCATCACGTTGTTGAATGGTCCATAAATCCATGAACACCTCCTCACTATTTTGCTCTCTTTTGCACTATTTTCTCCTAATTTCTTGTCGTAACTTATAGAATTTGATTATGCATTGCACTGAATTGCTGTTGCAAAATAACAAATTTCACGACAAATCAGTGATAATAAATGTGACTCTGATTCAGATTCTGATATGTGGGGGCCTGGTGGTGAGCATGAACTCAATCGGCTGAAGAGCCTGTTTCCGTGTGATGAGATTCCATGGCTTTATGTTCAGAATGGTTGTCTCAGCATTTGTGATCAGCAGTGAGCTAGGTTTTTGCCCAGGTCATACTCCTGTGCAGAGAGCCTTTTCAATTGATCTCAATGGTGGAGCCTTTTTGCAATGTAACAATGTTACATGGGATAGGAAGGGATGAAAAACAACCTCTGGCCACGTTACAGTTGAGGCATCTATAATGGTCAGTTTAGCTGATTACCAAATATATATTCAAAATGCTAAATGTTTCAGGATGCTCCTGATTTTCATGAATATTCAAAAGCTAACACCATCTTTTGAAATCCATTTAAACAAAAGGGAACAAAGACAATATTTCTTTTAGAGCAATTGTACATTCAAATACTGAAGCTCAAGCAATTAAGAAATTCTTAGTAATTATTTGTCCTTTATGCCCTTAACTGTTCCCTGTATCGAAAGGAGTAGGCAGTTACTTATCCAGGCGTTGGAGCAGAAGCCCTACTACAAGAAAGGAGGAATTGTTGTATCTTTTCATTTCTTCACTGGGCATTATCATTAGGCAGTAGCAAAATTACTGCTACGAAGCGGAATCAACATTAGGACTTCCTCATTCATACAGCTCTCCAGAGACTGCAGCGAGTTGTACATGGGAATGTCAGCAGATTTGCAAGGAACTGCTGTAACTTGTCTACAGGCACCAGTTCATATTGATTGAGAAACTCATAGCTTTGGTTTTTATGCCATCCAGAAAGATAATTCTATATCTAAGCACACCGAGATAATCCAAAAGGAGAAACAAAAAGCATAGATTGCTGCAAGAACATGGTGATATACCTACAGAGGAAGTGCAGTGCCGATAAACATATAATCAGAATCAGGTCCATTATCACTGACTTATGTTGTGACATTTGTTGTTTTGTGACTTGTTACTATAAGTAATAGAAAAAAGGAGCATGAAGTAGTGTTCAAGGTCCATTCAGAAATCTGATGGCAGAGGGGAAGAGACTAAAGTGCTGAGTGTATGTCTACAGGCTCCTGTTCCTCCATCCTGGCAGTAGTATTGAGAGGAGGATATGTTCTGGATAATGAGAGCTCATAATGATGTCCCTTAAAAGGCAAGGGCCAAGACAAGGTAGACTGAGAGATCAGAAAGTTCTTATTTATCAAGTAAAATGTCTGATCGTGAATCTTATAAATGCTGGCCTTGAACCAAGTGACAAGTGTTCTCTAGCATTTGTATATGCTGCTCGATGGAAGGAGGGAGAAGAGAGAATGACTGAAGTGTGAGGGTCCATGAATACATTGGCTGCTTTCCCAAGGATTAGGCTGGTTTTCATGAATTAGAATTTGAATTAAAATTTTATTTCTTACATCCATCTTACAACATGAGAGAGTAAAAATCTTTATGTTGCATCCCCATCACAATGTAAAAGCAATAAAGAAAGGAAATATGGGAGAATATTGCCCAAACACTAAGATTGTATACATAATTGTTTTGCATACATGTATGTACAGTGCAGTACAAGGTACAGTCAGATATGCAATCAGACCAATGTGATTTGATAAATCTGATGTCCTGGTGAAACAAGCTATCCCTGAGCTTATTGCTCCTGGCCTTAATGCTATGGTACAATTTGCCAGACAGAAGCAACTGAAGCAACTTGTGGTTGAGGTGGCTGGAGTCCCTGATGATCCTCCGGGCCCTTTTTATGCACCTGCTGCTGTAAATGCTCTGAATAATGGACAATTCATATCCACAGATGAGCTGGACTCTCCACACCACTCTCTGCAGTGCCCTGCGACTGAGGGTAGTACAGTTCCCATACCAGATGGTGACACAGCCACTCTGGATGCTCTTGATGGTGCCCCTGAAGATCTGGGGACTCACGCCAAACATCTTCAGTACTTCTTGATGGACTGGCCTGTATTCACAATATTGCAGTCTTGGACAAAATAGTTGTCATACCAGCTGTGATGCATCCAAAAGGATGTTTTATATGGTGTATGTATAAAACTGGTTTGATAGAATGTGGCATCTCAAAACTGAATTCTCTCACCTTGATAACATGTCAGATAATTAAACTTCTGCCTACTTCAAATGTGCATTTGGAATGCAATGACCTCAACCATATTATCTGGAAATGTCTGGTATAGATGTCCAGTTGATCTGATGTTCCCTGATGATACAAAATGTCTCTTTCACCTTTAGTACTATTAGTATCATTAGGTACTAAATAACACAGCATGAGCTAGCTCTAATAAATTTGATAGAGGTATAAAAATTATGAAGAGTATAGATAGGTAAATGCAAGCAGGCCTTTTTCCACTGAGGTTGGGTGAGACTAGTGGTAATGGGCTATGGATGAAACTTGACGTACAAACAAGCTGGATGAACTCAGCAGGTCGGTCAGCATCCGTTGAAAGGAGTAGTCAACGTTTTGGATCGAGACCCTTCGTCAGGACTAAAGAAGGAGGGGGCAGAGGCCCTATGAAGAAGGTGGGGGGAGGGTGGAAAATCAATCAGAGGAAAGATCCAGGGGTGGGGGAGGGGAAGCAGGGAGGGGATAGGCAGGAGAGGTGAAGAAGGAATCTAAGGGGAAAGCACTATGTGTAGTAGAAGGAGGCAGAGTCATGAGAGGTGATAGGCAACTAGAAGAGGAGACAGAGTGAAGGTGGGATGGGGAAGAGAGAGGGAGGGAATTACTGGAAGTTGGAGAATTCGATGTTCATACCAAGAGGCTGGAGACTATCCAGACGGTATATGAGGTGTTGTTCCTCCAACCGAAGTTTGGCCTCATCATGGCAGTAGAGGAGATCATGTATGGACATATCTGAATGGGAATGTGAAGGAGAGTTGAAGTGAGTGGCAACCGGCAGATCCTGTCTGTTGTGACAGATGGAGCGTAGGTGCTCGACGAAGCGGTCCCCCAATCTGTGTCGGGTCTCGCTGATGTAGAGGAGGCTGCACCAGGAGCACTGGATGCAATAGATTATTCCAACAGATTCACAAGTGAAGAGTTGCCTCACCTGGAAGGACTGTTTGGGGCCCTGAATGATGATAAGAGAGGAGGTGTAGGGACAGGTGTAGCACTTACGCTTGCAGGGATAAGTGCCAGGTGGGAGAACTGTGGGGAGGGACTTGTGGACCAGGCAGTCATGGAGGGAACAATCCCTGCGAAAAGCAGGGAGGGGTAGAGAGGGAAAGATGTCCTTAGTGGTGGGGTCCTGTTGAAGGTGGCAGAAGTTGTGGAGGATAATATGCTGGATCTGGAGGCTGGTGTGGTGATAGGTGAGGACAAGGGGGACACGGTCCCTGTTGTGGTGACGGGAGGCTGGGGTGTGGGCCAAAGTGCAGGAAATGGAGGAGATGTGGGTGGGGGCATCATTGATGATGGCAGAAGGGAAACCACAATTCTTAAAGAAAGAGGACATTTGGGATATCCTGGAACGGAAAGCCTCATCCTTGGAGCAGATGTGGTGAAGACGGAGGAACTGGGAATACGGAATAGAATTTTTGCATTTGGCAGGGTGGGAAGAGGTATAATCAAGATAGTTATGGGAGTTAGAGGGTTTATACAAGATGTAAGTGGGCAGTCTATTTCCAGAGATGGAGTCCGAGAGATCGAGAAAGGGGAAAGAAGTGTCCGAGATGGACCAAGTGAATTTGAAGTGAATCATATACCGTCTGGGTAGTCTCCAGCCCCTTAGTATGAACATCGAATACTCCAACTTCCAGTAATTCCCTCCCTCTCTCTTCCCCATCCCACCTTCACTCTGTCTCCTCTTCTAGCTGCTTATCACCTCTCATGACTCTGCATTCTTCTACTACCCATAATGCTTTCCCCTTAGATTCCTTCTTCAGCTCTCCTACCTATCCCCTCCCTGCTTCCCCTCCCCCACCCTTTGATCTTTCCTCTGATTGGTTTTCCACTCTCCCCCCACCTTCTTCATAGGGCCCCTGCCCCTCTTCTTTAGTCCTGATGAAGGGTCTCGACCCGAAACATTGACTACTCCTTTCAACGGATGCTGCCCGACCTGCTGAGTTCATCCAGCTTGTTTGTACGTCTGGATGAAACTTGAACTATTTAAAGGGAACACGAAGGGGAACTTCTTCACTCAGAGGGTGCCAAGAGTGGTATGAGCTTCCAGCTGGCAGATACATGTTTGATTTCAATATTTAAGAGTAATTTGGATTAATACATGGATGGGAGAGGTATGGAAGGCGATGGTCCATGAATTAGTTGATGGAACTAGACAGAATAATAGGTTGCAATGATCTAGATAGGCCAAAGGCCTGTTTTTATGCTCTAGTGTTGTATCACTCTATCATACCAACGTATTGACTTCCTGTGAGTTTAAAAAAATCTGAATTCTTGCCAAACAGAATTGATGACATCTTGTCACCACATGGACTGCAATGGGTTTCCCAAGAGAAATTAAGACTTGGTAATGAATAATGTCCTTTTCAGTGCCAGCTACTTCCCATGACATTTTAAAATATCACATATTAATGGCACTTTTTCGATGGGCCTCTGCTCTTTGATATCAAGCTCTATCTCCTTCCAATATCAGAATAGAATCTCAGGTTACATAGCAGTTTGTTCAGCTCATGATCCAGCAACTTTATGTAATCTGTTGATCTGTAGCACCTACCAATGTGGGCATGATTCCTTGCTTCTATAGATATCACTAAGTATTATCCTTCCCTCTGTGTGTTGCTCAAGAGTTCCAGAATCCCTTCCCATGCAGCTCGGTAGGATGAGCAAATTCTCAACAATCCTACCTCATCAGAACAAGAGGAGGCTCACATAGGCAAACTTTTTCAAACTGTTATGAACCGCGTAACTGGGTCACTTACCAGCAAAGATAGAGAGGTCCGTTGAAGTCTGACGGTACTATTTTTAACAGTATTTCTTAGTAAAATTACACAAAAATAATATCAATGCAAACATACAGATAATATACGTTATCAATACTAAATCTAAAAGTGCGGGTATAATAATAATCAATAAGAAATAAGCTCTATCGTTCTCTAGGGGGTAATGTATTGTCCGATGGAAATATAAAAGTCACTCAGTTCATTCAGGCTGCAGCCTTTGGTTGGAGTCAAGAGAGAGATTTTTAGAAACTTGCCAGCTTTTCCTTTTTATGATTTCGATCCTTCGAGAGTTCCGTTGGTGTAGCCGGTCCTTTAGCTAAAGCCGTTCTTCCGTGGCAAGCCCGCCAATTCCCAGGCAAGGAAAAAGGACGCATGCGAGCCCCCTACCGGCTGTCGCTATTAAACGCTGTCACGGGATTTCTAGCATTTCTCCTGGTGCGTCTAAAGGGTTTGTTCCCCAGACCCTCTTTTATCCTTACTCACGGGGTCTCAGATGTCAGTCAGGTTGGGATGATGCAATCCCTCATCCAGCCCACTCTGGTCATCTCCTGAGGGCTTCAATGAATAGTACAATACTCAATACACAATTCCGTCTCCAAGAGACAATGGCCGTTATTCGTGGCTTTGTCTTGCTGAGGCCAGGACACATTCCAAAACCTTGAGGATTCTCTCTCATTTCCTGGGTCCCAGACCCGAATTAAAAGCGATCTTGCGATTCTCAAAAAGGAGGGGGCGACTTTGTACCCTTCGGCCCCTCAGAGTTGTGGCACATTCGTAACAAAACCCTTTCCTGCCAAAGGGTTTCGGCCTGAAGAATCGACTGTACTTTTTTCCATTGATGCTGCCTGGCCTGCGAAGTTTCTCCAGCATTTTGTGTACGTTGGTTTTCAAACCTGAGGCTTAGCAGATGGGTCCTTGCTGATCTCATCACCCAAATAAAATAAATTAAAAGAATCTGTTGCTTTTTGCCTGCACTAGCCACTGGAAATATGTGTGGCAAGAGCAGGAGATACTTCACACATTTGCTTCCTAATATGCTAATCTAGATCTAATATACATAACACACTGCTCAAGGTGGTGGTCTTGACCACTCGGCAATGCGCTCTGAAGAATACAGCATCAGTTATAGTATTATTTGGTGAGAGGCAGTGTGCTATTTGGTAGATGACTGTCTTGTTTTATTTTCTCTTTGGATGGGTATATTGTAGTAAATTTTGTAAAACATTGAATGAATGCCTGAGCAGTTCAAGATGACAATTAAACTCCTTGAGAGATCACAGCATGTAGTAGAGTGTCTGCATACGGTAAAAGCTGTAGGTCTGTTAAGGTCTAATGTTTGTTGATAGTAGCTGGATCCCTTAGGCTACATCCACACTAGACCGGATAATTTTGAAAACGCCGGTTTCGCGTAAAAACGATAGGCGTCCACACTATGCATTTTTAAAAATATCTCTGTCCACAGTGAAACGAAGATTTCGGCAAATCTCCTCCTACTGGGCATGTGCAGGACACGTCTGCCGAAAACAAGCGACATGTTTGGTGTTGAATCTCGCCGTGAAAATTGGTGTGTTTGTTCAGTTACAGACTAGAAAAACTTAAACGATGGGCAGCTGTTGGCTCTCGTGCAGGAGAACTTAAAAGTAAAAAAAAACAAATACTGAAGCTTATGAGGCAACCGACAGGGAGTTCACAGACCGATTGACCCGGCTGATGACGAACATTGAAAAACTGACCAACTCTGTTGCATTAATAAAGCCCCTTATTAAACATGTAAAACATGTCTGCATCAGTATAATCCTGTATTTCCATACAATGTTACATTAGGCTGTTACACATCTATTGTCAGAGAAGTACTCGCATAAATAGGTAAACCACCTTCATACGAGCAAGGACAGAAAACGGCAAAGTGAGTATACTTACTTATTCAGTAAGTTATGGGTCAAAGTATTTGGTGAATACATTTCTAACTCTTCTGGCTTCAGTCTCATTGCCGTCTGTTCTGAAATTATTAGGTTGCGTTGAAGAAAACAATGAAGTGGCACGCTGCCGTCTGAAAAGCGTTTTCAGATTTCTCCGGTTACCCCGTCCACACTGATCTGTCCAAGCAATGTTTTCAAAAATACCCATCCTGGAAAGCGTTTCTGAAAAGCTCCGGTTTTGGGGGATGAAAACGCCATTTTAGTGTGGACGGAGGGTAAAAACAAAGAGAAAAAGCTTTGGTTACGGATTTATCCGGTGTAGTGTGGACGTACCCTGAGTCTCAGGCACCATTAACACGAGAATGTTTGTTAATTGCTAAATGTCTTTTGGTCTGTCCATTACAATGGCAAGTGTTGTAACTCAACATGTATTGAATAGAAAATCCAGGTGACATCAATCAACTGGACAATGGGGCACAGCAGGTGAACAGTAAGTGAAATTTGCGTCTTCATACACTCGGTTGTGTTTTCTTTCACTTGTAACTGTTAAGTTTGATTATGATTTATATGTCAGATGTGAAACACTCAAATCTCACATTTTTAAAATTATTTTCAGTCATTTCATGTAAAGAACCACATTTTCAAAACACTTTCTGAAGCTGCCTCATTATTTCCTGCAGCCCTTTCAAACGCTCTGTCCAGTGGAAAGAAGGATGTTAAGTGTATTTTCAATTGTAGCTATTTTGTAGGAAAATTCCAGAGACAAAACAAACTTGCTTTAGCTATTTAGTTATCAGTATATGCCCATGGAAAAAATAAATTCACCTTTTGGGTATTAAATTAGTCAGTTGATTTCATATGGACTGCAGAGTTGGTGATCGTGCAGTCAACAAAAACCAAGATTTTTGATTAAATGTGATATATGAAATACTTCAATATACTTTCTATTATATTCAAAGAATTATGATTATACCAATGAGCAATTACTCTTCTACAGAAGCCACTGCACAAGTGGAAAAGCGATTTTTTTTAATGATACCTGTAAATGGCTGTGCAAGATTGAGCAAATCCTTTCTCTAGAACAGGCTGCTTTGTGATTATTGCTGCTTGCCTCATCTTTCTCTTTAAATATGTGTATGCACATAAATGTATTAATTCCATTCTGTTGCTCTCTAGAATGGATGCACCAAGCTGGTGAGCTGAATTAACATAGCTGCTTTTTGTCTCATAAGCTACCAGGCATTAGCAATTCAGTTGTGAAGACACAATTTCCAGGAACACTCATATTGTTCAAATGACTGGAGCATTCAGCAATGGTCTGTGATCATCAGTCAACATTATTTGGCAATTTTTCACATGGTTTAATTACCTCTGATTATCATAAAAATCTAGATTTGAATGTTGTATATAACATATCACAAAACACTTTAAAAGCAGGAAAAAGTTATAAATATATTAGCTTACAAAATGCTACATAAAATAACATTTCATTTCTGGCAGTTCAGGCAAGAACTGTGGAGAGAAAAACAAAAAAAATTAACATTTCAGCTCAATGATGTTTCAATGACCTTAAATATTAATTTTGTTTCTTTCTCTACAGAAGCTGCCTAACCTGAGTATTGACAACATTTCCTGTTTCAATTTTGCACTATTCTAGTTTTCAATTTTCTATACATCTAAAACGTATTAAGATGCTTATTTAATGTTACTAATAATACAAAGGGAAAGGGACTTTTTTTTACATGGACAGTACCCTCCAATGCATTTCAGGGTTTATGAATAAAGATGTTTATAGTTGTTGTCCAAAGTGAAACAAGTAGATCAATATATATTGCAACACTCCCAAGATACTGGAAGAACTCTGTAGATTAGGCAGCATCTGTGGAAATGAATAAATAGAAAGCATCTTGGGCCAAGACCCTTCTTCAGGACTGAGAAGGATGGGGGGAGATGCCAGAATAAGAAGATGAGCGGATGGGAAAGATGCTGGCCAGAAGCTGATAGATGATGCCAGGTGGGTGTGAAAGGTCAAGGGCTGGAGAAGAAAGAATCTGATAGGAGAGGAAATTGGACTATGGGAGAAAGGGAAGGAGGAGGGGACCTAGGAGGAAGTAATAGGTAGGTGAGAAGAAGTAAAAGGTCAGAATTGGGAATACAAGAAGCAGGGGAATGGGGGGATTTGCTTATCAGAAGGAGAAATCAATATATATTGATTCACTATGCATCACTTTAGACAGCAACCATAATCATGGTATTCATAGTGCAAAGCAAGGTTGCAAAAACAGCACTGGCAAAATAACTTATTTAAGTTTCACCTTGAGGTTCATTACAGATACTTATACTGATATACTGATGCTTGTGGAAGGATAAATATTGATCACATCACCTGAAGCGCTTTCCTGCTATTAAATGAAAAATAATCTGAGACAGCAATCAGGGTCTCAAGTCAGCATCCCATCCAAATGATAGCACCTTCAACACTCAAGCATTGTCTCATTTTGCCAGCTTAATCGGTGAAAATCAAGGTTAAACCTGTTGCTTTCTGAACTGGTGGATTGTTGATTAACAGATTATAAGGAAATATTTGCTCAGGTTTAGTCCTACAGTGCATTTCATGTGTACTACATTATATTGTTTTTCTTCCATTAACTACTTATTGTTTTAAAAGAAGCACATTACTTCATTTGCTTCACTAACAGATTACTTTATCATACTTTAAAAAACCCAATGGGAGACAAATACTACATTTGGTACAAAAGGGAAAACAGGAAAAAAATAGAAATTTCCAGGGACGTACATCACTCTATTAGTTCTTGTGGTGCTTCTTGGATTTTATAACCAATTTATTGCTGTAAAGTGGTTCTTTCTAGCCCTCATTGCACATACAATGGGAAAAAAAATCTCTTTGAGTAGTAGCATTTTGTAATCTTGTCATTTTAATAGCAATGAAAATTCATGTTATCCAAGATAGTGATAATAAAGCTGATTCTGATTAATAAGGCCATAATCACAAATCAGAGTTTTTTCTGTTGGCTGATAGATTTGCTGAATAAATGCATCATGAAAACTCTCACTAAAACAACAGCCAGTGATAAAACTGTAGATAAAAAGAGAGTAGGCTCACTTCTGGTCCTTTAATCGTGTTGTAAATTAATGTGGAAAAAAAAAGTAAATGATAAGAGAAACTTACTTTCTTCATTTTTTTCTCATTATTTTCCATGCCATTGAGAGTTTCATTTCCTTAAACAAGCCTTTCACATTTATACTACTTTAATATGAAATTTCCGCAAACTTGTCTTGGCCATATTAGATGTTCAGCGGTGCTAGAAAGTTTGTGAACCACGTAGAATGTTCTCTATTTCTGCGTAAAAAGTAACCTAAAATCTGATCAGATCTTCATGTAAGTCTTAAAATTAATAGAGAACCCAATTAAATAAATAACACAAAACATACTTGTTCATTTCTTTATTGAGAAAAATGATCCAATATTACATATATTTGTTGGAAAAAGTATATGAACCTCTGGGATAATGTCTTCTACAAAAGCTATTTGGAGTCAGGTGAAATGAGATTAGAAGTGTGGGTTGTAGAAGTGCCCTGCCATATATAAAAAAAAATCAGACAAAAGACATACAAAGTCAGATTATTGACAGAGCCTGCTTTTCTCAGGAAAGATCTGTTTATGTGCACTATACCTCAATCAGAACAATTTTCAGATGGCCTTAGAAGAAGAATTGTAGAGATGCATGAAGCTGGAAAAGGCGACAATAGCATTTCTAAAAACCTGAGTGTTCATCAATTGTCTACAAATGGATGAAACTCAGTATTGTTGCTACTCTCCCTAGGAGTGAGCATCCTGCAGAGATCACACCAAGAGCCCAATTCACAATGCTGAAGGAGATTAAAAAGAACCCAAGGGTAACAGCAAAAGACCTTCAGATAACTCTTGATTCTGTTTGTCTATGTTCATGTCTACTATAAGAAAAACATTGAGCAAGAATGGTGTTCATAGAAAAACACCAGGGAGGAAACCACTGCTTTCCAAAAAAAAACCTTATTGTATGTCTCAAGTTTGCAAAAGATCATCTAGATGTGCTACAATGCTTCTGGAATAATGTTCCATGGACATAAGAGATAAAAGTTGAACTTTTTTGCAGAAATACATGTTGCTATGTTTGGAAGGAAAAGGGCTCTCCACAGCAACACCAAAACCTCATACCAACAGTAAAGCATGGCGGAAGGAGCATCTCGGTTTAGGGCTGTTTTGGTGCTTCAGAGCCTGGACAGCTTCTAATTGTCGAAAGAAAGGATGAATTCAAATTGTACCAAAACATTTTACAGGAGACAGTCAGGGTAGCAGTCTAACACCTGAAGCTTACATAGTTGAGCAATGCAACAAGACAATGATCCAAAAGACAAGAGTAAACCAACAAGAGAATGGTTTAAAAAGAAGAGAATTCATGTTTTGGAATGGCTAAGTCAAAGTCCTGATCTTAATCCCATAGAAATTTTGAGGAAGGACCTGAAACAAGCAGTTCATACAAGGAGGCCCACCAACATCCCAGAATTGTAGCAGTTTTGTGAGGAATGGCCTAAAATCCCTTCAAGCTGATGTGTAGGACTGATCAACAGTTACCAGGAAAGTTTAGTTGATGTCATTGCTGTACAAGGGGGTCACACCAGTTACTGAAAGAAAAGGTTCACATACTATTTCCAATAAATACATATAATTTTGGATCATTTTTCTCAATAAATAAATGAAAACATAAAACTTTTTCTGTGTTATTTATTTAACTTGGCTCTCTTTATCTAGTTTAGGGCTTATGTATAATCCGATCACATTTTGTGTCTGAATTATGCAGAAATAGAGAAAACTCTATAGGGTTCTCAAAACTTTCTATCAACACTGTACATCTCCATATTCATTAAAACTGCATTATTAGGTTGGTGGGAGATCAGAATCAGAATCAAAATCAGGTTTATTATCAATGGCTAATGATGTGAACTTTGCTAATTTAGCAGCAGCAGTTCATTGCAATACATAATTTAGCAGATACGAAAAAAGAAATAAATAAAATAAAACTTCATAATAAATAAACAAATAAACCAGTTATGTATATTGAATAGATTTTTGAAAATGTGCAAAATGAGAAATATTCTATATTTTTAAAAAGTGAGGTAGTGCATTTAGGAATCAGATGGCAGATGGGAAGAAGCTATTCCTGAATCACTGAGTGTGTGCCCTCAGGCTTCTGTACCTCATACCTGATGGAAAAAGTGAGTAAAGTGCATGCTCTGGATCATGGAGGTCCTTAATAAGGGGCACTGCCTTTCTGAGACACCACTCCCTAAAGATGCCCTGGGTACCTTGTAGACAGAGCTGACTAGATATACAACCTTCTGCAGCTTCTTTCGGTCCTGTGTAGTAGGCCCTCCATACCAGACAGTGACGGAGCCTGTCAGAATGTTTTCCATGGTAAAACTATAGAAGTTTTTGAGTGTATGTAGAAACATAGAAAACATACAGCACAAAACAGGCCCTTTGGCCCACAAAGCTGTGCCGAACATGCCCCTACCTTAGAACTACCTAGGCTTTACCCATTGCCCACTATTTTTCTAAGAGTTATGTAGCCATCAAGGAGTCTCTTTAAAGTCCCTATCATTTCTGCCTCGACCACTGTCGCCGGCAGCCCATTTCACGCACTCACCACTCTCTGCGTTAAAAAACTTACCCCTGACATCTCCTCTGTACCTACTTCCAAGCACCTTAAAACTATGTCTTCTTGTGCTAGCCATTTCAGCCCTGGGGAAAATCCTCTGACTATCCACAAGAATAATGCCTCTAATTATCTTGTACAACTCTATCAGGTCACCTCTCATACTCTGTCGTTCTAAGGAGAAGAGACCGAGTTCACCCAACCTATTCTCATAAGGCATTCTCCCCAATCCAAGCAACATCCTTGGAAATCTCCTCTGCACCTTTTCGATGATTTCCAAGTCCTTCCTATGGTGAGGTGACCAGAGTTGAGCGCAGTACTCCAAGCAGGGTCTGACCAGGGTCCTGTATAGCTGCAACATTACCTCTCAGCTCTTAAGCTCAATCCCACAATTGATGAATTGATACACTGTATGACTTCTTAACCACAGAGTCAACCTGCATTGTGTAGCAGCTTTGAGTGACCTATAGACTCGGACCCCAAGATTCCTCTCATCCTCCACATTGCCAAGTATCTTACCATTAATGCTATATTCTGCCATTATATTTGACCTACCAAAATGAACCACCTCACACTTATCTGGGTTGAACTCCATCTGCCACTTCTCAGCCCAGTTTTGCATCCTATCAGTGTCTTGTGTAACCTCTGACAGCCTTCCATACTATCCACAACACCCCAACCTTTGTGTCATCAGCAAATTTACTAACCTAACCCTCCACTTCCTCATCCAGGTCACTTCTAAAAATCAGAAAGAGTAGGGGTCCTAGAACAGATCCCTGAGGCCACTGGTCACCAGCCTCCATGTAGAATATGACCTGTCTACAACCATTCTTTGCCTTCTGTGGGCAAGCCAATTCTGGATCCACAAAGCAAGGTCCCCTTGGATCCCACGCCTCCTTACTTTCTCAAATAATCCTTGCATGGAGTACCTTAACAAATGCCTTGCTGGAATCCATACATTTTACACTACACCTACGGCACTACCTTTATCAATGTGCTTTGTCACATCCTCAAAAAATTCAATCAGGCTCATAAGGCACAACCTGCCTTTGACAAAGCCATGCTGACTATTCCTAATCATATTATGCCTCTCCAAATGTTCATAAGTCTTCTCCATCAATTTACCAACCACTGAAGTAAGACTCAATGGCCTATAATTTCCTGGGCTATCCCTACTCCCTTTCTTGAATAAGGGAACAACATCCACAAACCTCCAATCCTCCAGAACCTCTCCCATCCTCATTGATGATGCAAAGATCATGCAGAGGATCAGCAATCTACTCCCTTGCTTCCCACATTAGCCTGGGGCATATCCTGTCCGGTCCTGGTGACTTATTCAACTTGATGCTTTCCAAAAGCTCCAGCACATCCCCTTTCTTGATATGTACATTCGCAAGCTTTTTCATCCACTGCAATTCATGTCTACAATCATCAAGATCCTTTTCCATAGTGCATCTGAAGCAAAGTATTCATTAAGTACCTCCGCCATTTCCTCTGTTTCCATCCACACTTTTCCACTGTCACACTTGATTGGGCCTATTCTTTCATGTTTCTTCCTCTTGCTCTTCACATACTTGTAGAATGCTTTGGGGATTTTCCTTACTCCTGTCCGCCAAGGCCTTCTCATGGCCCCTTTTGGCTCTCCTAATTTCATTTTTTAAGCTCCTTCTTGCTAGCCTTATAACCTTCCAGATTCATATCACTACCTAGATTTTTGAACCTTTTGTAAGCTCTTCTTGTCTTCTTGACTAGATTTGCAACAGCCTTTGTACACCACAGATCTTCTACCCTACCATCCTCTTCATGTCTCATTGGAACAAACCCACTCAGAACCACATACAAATATCCACTGAACATTGTCACATTTCTTCCATATGTTTCCCTGAGAATATCTGTTTCCAATTTATGGTTCCAAGTTTCTGCCTGATAGCCTCATATTGCCCCTTACTCCGATTAAACATTTACCTAACTTGTCTGTTCCTATTCCTCTCCAACGCTATGATAAAGGAGATAGAATTGTGATCACTATCTACAAAATGCTCTCCCACTGAGAGATCTGACACCTGACCAGGTTCATTTCCCAATACCAGATCAAGTACACTGCATATTGTGTCAAGAAATCTTCCTCTACACACCTAACAAACTTTACCCCATATAAACCCCACACTCCAAGGAGATGCCAATCAATATTTGGGAAACTAAAATCTCCGTCCACAACAACCCTGTTATTATTACTCCTTTTCAGAATCTGTCTCCCTATCTGCTCTTCGATGTCCCTGTTACTATTGGGTGGTCTACAAAAAACACCCAATAGAGTTATTGACTCCTTCCTATTCCTAACTTCCACCCAAAGAGACTCAGTAGACAATCCCTCCATGACTTCCTCCTTTTCTGCAGCCATGACACTATCTCTGATCAACAGTGTCACACCCCCACCTCTTTGGCTCCCTCCTTATCCTTTCTAAAACATCGAAAGCCTGGTACCTGAATTAGTAATTCCTGCCCCTGAACCATCCAAGTCTCTGTAATAGCCACAACATCATAGCTCCAAGTGCTGATTCACACTCTAAGCTCATCCACTTTATTCATGATACTCCTAGCATTAAAATAGACACATCTCAAACCTTCATTCTGAATGCATCCCTTCTCTATCATCTGCCTATCCCCCATTTTGTACAATCTCCAAGCTTTCTTTATTTGTGCTTCAACCTCCCTTTCTTCCATCACTTCAGTTTGGTTCCCAACCCCCAGCAATTCTAGATTAAACTCTCCCCAAACCTTCCTGCCAGGATACTGGTCCCTCGCGAATTCAAGTGCAACCCTTCCTTTTTGTACAGTTCACAGCTGCCACAACAAGGTCCCAATGATCCAGAAATCTAAATCCCTGGCCCCTGCTTCAATCCCTCAGCCATGTATTTATCCTCAACCTCATTCTATTCCTATACTCACTGACACTTTGCACAGGCAGTAATCCTGAGATTACTACTGTTGAGGTCCTACTTCTCAACTCTTTCCTAACTCTCTGTAGTCTGTTTTCAGGATCTCCTCCCTTTTTCTACCTATGTTGTTGGTGCCAATATGTACCATGACCTCTTTCCTGCATCCACAGAATCGCCTATCTGACCCCCAAACTATAGAGTCCCCTGTCACTGCTGCCATCCTCTTCCTTTCCTTATCCATCTGAACCACAGGGCCAGACTCTGTGCCAGAGGCACAACCACTGTTGCTTTCCTAAGGTAAGCCATCCTGCCCCCCCCCCAACAGTACTGAACAGGAGTACTTATTGTTAAGGGGGACAGTTTCTGACAGTCTCTAGCAACTGCTTCTTGTCTTTCCCTCTCCTAACTGTTACCCATTTCTCTGTCTCCTGTGGTCCTGGGGTGACTCCCTGATGAAGGTCATTGAGCTGCAGCTCCAGTTCCCTAACACTGTCCCTAAGGAGCTGCAGCTCAACAAACCTGGTGCAGATGTGGTTGTCCGGGAGTCCAAGAGTCTCCAGGACCTCCCACATCTGACACTGAGCACAGAAAACTGGCTTCACACACATAATTTGTCTTTATTTTAAACAGATAACCTACCTGGTCTCGACCATTTATCACTGAAGCCCCATGGAGCCAAAGCCTTCCTACTCTGTTGCTCGCTCTGTAAATCTGCCTTCCTTTTAAATTCTTCCCGTTGTTCTCACTAGCCAACCTCCACGCGTTTGCACAGTCGTGCCCCGTTCAAACCGCAGAAGAAATAAGCGGTTTAAGAAATTAAGAAATTTGTTGACTTGCCAAATCTCTTCAAGCTCCTAATAAAGTATAGTTGCTGTCTTGTCTTCTTTATAACTACATCGATCTGTTGGGAACAGGTTAGATGCTCAGAAATCATGACACCCAGGAGCTTGAAGCTGATCACTCTCTCCACTTCTGATCCGTCTATGAGAATTAACAGGGACTGTATTTTAAATGACAGCAGGATTCAGCTGGTTGACCTTTCATTTTCGAATCAAAGGGTTGCAGGTTCAAATTCTAATCAGAATATTCAAGCTCAACAATCTGATGATGAAATATCCTAGGCACCATCTATTACATGAAATGTTAAAGTAAAATGTCTTCTTTGGTGGGCATAAAAGATTTCATGGCTCTTTTTGAGAAAGATTTGGTATGTTTTCCCTGACGACTATTTAGCCCTCAATTAGCATCCCAATAAACAATTTATCTCTCCTTTATTACTCTGCTTTTTATGGATGTTTGCTCTGCTGAGATTAGATATCACGTTTCATACATTATATATTAGAAATTATGCTTCAGAAATGTTGTGCAGTTTGTAAAGACCTTTGAGGTGATAAGAGAGGCTATCCAAAGCAAATCTTCTCGTGGAATAACATTAAAGTTGTGATCATTACTCTGCCCCTTAATAAAGGAATCAATATCCTCATCTATTTTTACTTTAGGTATGCATAAAATCTATTGGCCAATTGGCAACCTGGAGCAGAATAAGGCAACAGTCTGAAAATGGAGTAAGGGGAGGAGAGCTGAAAGCGAGGAAGAGGCAAACTGTCTGAATTTACAAGGTCAATAAAGTGTAGTACATATGTCCATTTGGGTGTGTTAACAATATGAACAATGAACCACTAGAATGTATAAATACAAATATAATAAAAAGACAGAGTGGAAGAATCAAATTCTTTGTTATTCAGCAATATTTAGTAACTCAGTGGTAACACCAAGGGAGAGAGAATAATTTCTGTTTCAGTCAGTTTCCACTGGTGCTTGAAAGTAAGTTATAACTGATCAAAATGTAGTAACCAAAAAAGTACTAATTTAGCACTGGTTGTGTCAGGAAGCACGTATGGGACATGCTCAGTATTCTATTAATGTAGTCAAGGGTCCAGCATCATTTTGTCTGCAAACATTAACAGTGCTGGTTCCTGTTCTTGTTCACAAGCCATGGACATTTCTAGATAAATAGAGCAACACTGTCAATAATGTTCAATGACATTCTCAGTTATTTTCAGCTAAAATGAGTGAATAGTTTGGGGGTCATTCTGCAAATTACCATAAGACGTAAGACCAGAATTAGGCCATTCAGCCCATTGAGTATGCTCTGACATTCCATCATGGCTGATCCCAGATCCCACTCAACCCATACACCTGTCATCTCACCAGTTCTTCTGATGCCCTGACTGATCAGGAAATGATCAACTTCTGCCTTAAAATACCCATAGGCTTGACCTCCACTGAACTCTGTGGCAGACCATTCCACAGATTCACTATTCACTAGCTAAAATATTCCTCCTTACCTCTGTTCTAAAAGTTCGTCCCTCAGTTTTGAGACTGTGCCCTCTAGTTCTGGAACACTAGCAATAACGTATATATTGTAGCCACTAGATATTTGGCATTTACGAATATTAGTAGGTTTTAATGACATGACCATAAAGAGGAGACACTGCAAGTATATTAGAAATGACATTAAGGGCCAGAGCAAGAAGGAGTCATAAATACAGGAGCTGATTTATAATGTCAGAAGGATCATCTTTTGTGAAGGAGAATCTCTTCTTGGAATTACTGGTGAAAATATTACATTACATTTATTTCTTTATTCTGACATAAATTTTACGGCATAGTTGTGGGATTGCCAAGAAACAATCCAATCAACGTCACATTGCTATTTGAAAGAGAGAGTTCTTCATGCAGTTTTGGCAATTTGGTTATTCATATTCAAAATAATATTGCTTCAAAAGTACTCCCTTCACTATAAAGTACTTTGAAGCATGTTAAGAAATAATGTATAGATATAAATCTTTGCTTAATTTGGCCTTAAAAAAGACCTTTTATACCTTAAGCTATCTCTTTATGTAAAGGTGCATATTTTCAAAGCACTACCAAGCAAGCGACTGAGAGTAGATTTTGCTGTACAAGGTAAACAATATAAGAAATATAGGCAGTTACAGCACTTAAGTTATTGAGCAATTTCTATTATCGCATTCTGCAGTGTATGTATAATCTGGGGACTCACACCAATAGTGAGAAATGAACTGCCTTTTATAATACTTCTATTATCCTTCAGAAAGTCAGGAATTTTCTTAGAGAAGCAAAATCTATTTTCTAAAATTGAAGTTGCCAGTTGTTATACAGACACTCTTACTAACAATAACCGTAACTTAGTAGATTTATTATGAACTTATTTAACTTAATTGAACACTATTGTTGCTTCACACTGTCAGGTCCAATAGACTTTTCACAACCAGTTGAGTTGCCATTGTTCTGTACAAAGTTAATTTGTGGATTAAAAAGGTAATTAAATTAGCTTCTAATTTTTTTCAGTTTGTGAGAGTTGCATTGTACTGCACAGACAATCATGCATAAAGTGATTTCTCAGGTATCTGAGACTCAGTGAACAATAATCCCTTAAATCCCCACTTATGAGCCAATGCAGTTCTGTGAAATAATATAATTTCCAACAGTAATGAAGGGAGTCTATATGAGTGACCTATATTTCCTTAAGGTTTCATTGGAAATAATTTGCATAAGAAATGAGCAGGTAACAATGAATCTTTGACATCGAAAAACAACAGGCTGGAAGTTGCATTGAGTATTTTTACAGTTTTTCAAATTAAAGACTCTGGAAAATAAAATTGGATGAGGTAAGAAACTAATTATTGCTGAAATACAGTTTGTTTTACACTCAAGTGCAAAGTCACATTTATGCCCTCAACACAAAGCAAATCAAATTACCAAACGGTATCTTAGGACCAACAGTTCATGAGGGAAAATATAGATACTGCATTTAAAGTACTTAAGACTAGCTACCTTCTTTCTGTTCTAAACAGCATCAAACGTGTGGTCTTCCCCATGGTTTCCAATGCCTAGTGGTGTTCCTCAGGGATCAGCATTGTGACCGCTGCTTTTCACAATGTTTGTCAATGATTTAGACAATGGAAATGATGGTGTTGCGGCAAAGTTTGTGGAAGATATGAAGCTAGGTGGAGGGCTGGGTAGTGCTGAAGAAGCAATGCAATTGCAGCAGGACTTAGATAAGTTGGAAGAATGGGCAAAAACGTGGCAGATGGAATGTTAATGTTGGGAAATATATGATAATGCATTTTGGTAAAAGGAACAATAGCGCAGACTATTATCTAAGTGGAAAAAAGGTTCAAACATCAGAGGTGCAGAGGGACTTAGGGGTACTTGAGTAAGACTCCCAGAAGGTTAATTTACAGGTTAAGTCTGAGACAAAGAATGCAAATGCAATGTTGGCATTTATTTCAAGGGGAATAGAATATAAAAACAAGGAGGTAATGCTGAGGCTTAATAAGACACTGGTCAGGGCACACTTAGAGTACTGTCAACAGTTTTGGGCCCCATATCACAGAAAGGATGTGTTGTTGTTGGAGAGAGCCCAGAGGAGGTTCACGAGGATGATTATGTATAATTAAGGCAGAATTTGATCGTTTGTTAATCAGAGGCATCAAAGGATATGGCGAGAAGACAAAAGTTTGGGGTTGATTGGGATACGAGATCAGCCATGATGGAATGGTGCAGCAGACTCAATGGGCTGAATGGTCTAATTCTGCTCCTATGTCTCATGGTCTAATGGTCTTACCGTCTTCTCCTGCCCTGTCTCCATGATGGTTCCCTGACATTTTTCTCTCTAAGACATCAGTTTCAGCAAGTGATCCTTAATGACTTAAAATATCAGATCATTGAGGACTTTGCCTTCTGTTAGAATTCCTCCTGAATTTCCCCCCAAACCCTTTTCACCATTCTACTTATCTTTCCTTGATTTCAGATAAACCACCATGATGTACAGTACATTTTATTAAAGTGTAAGCAAAAACATTTTGCAGATTATTGAAATATTAAGCAACACGCACAATATGCTGGAGGAATTCAAAAGGTCAGGCAGCATCTGCGGAGTAAAATGAGCAGTCAACGTTTTGGGCCGAGATCCTTCATCGGGCCTGGAAAGGAAGGGTAAGGATTTTTCAACCCTTCGCGCCTTCTGCTTCTACTGACCAACTCCCAGTTTCTTGCTATATTCCCACTCACACTCACTTGCCAGTTTGTACTTCCCTTCTCTCCAACTTCTTCTCCCTTCCTTTCCAGACATGATGAAAGGTTTTAGCTGAAAAGGGTTTGGCCTGACTGATCATTTCCCTTCATGCTGATTTTCTCCAGCATTTTATTGAAGCTTTTTTTTTGCATCAAGTCAATTGGTAAAGAAGTGTAATTATGCTCTTGTGATGTATTTCAAGATGTTTTATTATTGTATATGACTTGATGTGTTCACACGTTCCCTTCAGAGATACTTTCTGAAATATTTATTCAGTTCAGTGCTCAAATACTGTAAGTAGGTCAGTGAGCTTTTCATATTTCTGACACAGCGTCTTCGTGTTCTGCTGAGATTGCGGTATTGCAGAGTTTTGACAGTCTTTTGTTGTCTCTTTGGCTTATTTGTGTATATCGTGTCTCAGAACATTGGGAATGATTCTGAATGAAAGGCATACTTTCACTTCAAAGGGTGGAATTGATAAATATTTCTCATAAAATCAAAAAGGATATTCATAGCTGACTTGAGTGAAGTAGTACACTCAAATAAATCAATATGCAAAAATTACATATTATATTCCTAATAAGTGTAGAATTTAAATCATTTCATATGAACCTTTAATTCTTTGGAATATCATTTTTACAGCAACTTATTGCTTCTATGGGCTAAAACCAATTATTAAAGTAATACATCATTAAATTGTATTGTCTCCATTGACACTGGGGGAAGCAACAGTGGCCGTGCTTCTGACCCTCTGGCTCAGAAGGGTAGGGAAATGAAGAGGATGGCAGCATTGACAGGGGACTCTATACTTAGGGGGGTCAGGCAGGCAATACTGTGAATGCAGAAAAGAAACTCAGATGGTGGTTTGCCTCCCAGGTACCAGGGTCTGAGATGTTTCTAATCATGTCCATGATAGCCTGAAGTGGGTAGGACAACAGCCAGAGGTTGTGGTACATAATGGTACCAATGACATAGATAGGAAAAGGGAGGAGATCCTGAAAACAGACTACAGGGAATTAGGAAGAAAGTTGAGAAGCAGGACCTCAAAGGTAGTAATCTCGGGATTACTGCCTACGCCACATGATAGTGAGTATAGGAATAGAAGGAGGTGGAGGATAAATGTGTGGCTGAGGGATTGGTGCAAGGGGCATGGATTTAGATTTCTAGATCATTTTTGGACCTCTACTGGGGCAGGCATGATGTGCACAAAGAGGATGGGTTGCACTTGAATCCGAGGGGAACCAATATCCGGGCTGGGAGGTTTGCTAAGGCTGTTGGGGAGAGTTTAAACTAGAAATTGCTGGGGGTTGGGAGCCAAACTGAAGAGATGGAGAAAGGGGTGGTTGGCTCACAAATAGAGAAATCTTGTAAACAGTGCGAAAGGGAGGATAGGCAGGTGATAGAGAAGGGATGCACTCAGACTGATGGTTTGAGATACGTCTATTTTAATGCAAGGAGTTTTGTGAACAAAACAAATGAGCTTAGAGTATGTGTCAGTACTTGGAACTGTGATGTTATGGCCATTACAGGGATTTGATGGTTCAGGTGCAGGAATGGTTACTTAGAGTGCCAGGCTTTAGATGTTTCAGAAAGGACAGGGAGGGAGGCAAAAGAGGTGGGGGCATGGCACTGCTGATCAGAGATTGTGTCACAGCTGCAGAAAAGGAGGAAGTCATGGAGGGATTGTCTACAGAGTATCTGTGGGTGGAGGTTAGGACCAGGAAGGGGTCAATAACTCTACTTGGTGTGTTTTACAGACCACCCAATAGTAACAGGGATATCAAGTAGCAGATAGGGAGACAGATTCTGGAAAGGTGTAATAATAGCAGAGTTGTTGTGGTGAGAGATTTTAATTTCCCAAACATTGACTGGCATCTCCCTAGAGAGAGGGGTTTAGATGGGGTGGATTTTTCCCAGGGTAGGAATGACTAACAAGAGAGGGCATAGTTTTAAGAACAGAGGAGATGTCAGGGGTAAGATTTTTATGCAGAGTGGTGAGTGCGTGGAATAGGCTGCTGGCGGCGGTGGTGGAGGCGGATATGATAGGTTATTTTAGGAGACTCCTGGATAGGAATGTGGAGCTTGGGAAAATAGAGGGCTATGGGTAAGCCTAGGTAATTTCTAAAGTAAGGACATGTTTGGCACAAAATTGTGGGCCGAAGGGCTTGTATTGTGCACTAGGTTTTCTATGTTTCTATGACATGTATACATCTGTGTGAATTACTACTCCTCTTAATGAAAGAATAGAATTGTTAGTCTTATGCAGATAAACACAGCAATATTTGAATAAATACCAGAAAAAGATTTCAGAGCAGGTTTGGATTCATATGAAGAAACCTGAAATTATTTATCTTTATTTTATTTTGTGATACATCATGGAACAGGCCCTCTGAGTCCAACGAACCACACCACCCAGCAACCCACCTATTTAACACCAGCCTAGTCACAGGGTAATTTACAATGACCAGCTAACCCACTAACCTGTATGTTTTTGGACTGTGGGATGAAACCAGAGCACCCAAAGGAAACCCACTCACTTACAGTGAGAACGTACAAACAGACGGTGCCAGAATTAAACTCTGACATCCCACTTAGCATCAGGGTCACTTAATGTATGAATTTATTTCCTGAGATCCCCACCATGTTGATTAACTTGCTTAGTTGCCTAATTAGGAAAGGCTTGATCTTCAATCAAGTAGGTTTGATAGTGGGGAAAGGTATATACAGTCGGCCCTCCATATCCATGAGTTCCGCATACGCGAATTCAACCAACCGCAAATCGAGAAAACCCTGAAGTGCTCTTCCAGCACTCATTCTTGGAGCATCTACAGACTTTTTTTCTTGTCATTATTCCCGAAACAATGCAGTATAACAACTATTTACATAGTATTAGGTATTATAAGTAATGCAGAGATGATTTAAAGTATACAGGTAGGTTATCGTGGTTTGGGATCGAAAAAAATCAGAAGTTCTCTTACTAAGTAAGTCAGAACAGCTACATCCAGTATTATTTAGCATCAGTTAGTCAAATGTTTGTCTTAGAAAATAGTATATATTTTATCTTTCTTTGCATATAAAACGCTTAAGAAACGTATATATTTCAATAATTAAACTACTGCGTTGCTTAGTAATAATTGTAGCTTTCATTGGGGCAGGGCCTTTCTCACTTTTCCCCTCCATTTCCTACGTTGCTTGCTACACTTTCTGTGCTTTGTAAAATCTAGTACTTAAAACTGGATGTCTTCCATAAAATAGGCTATGCCACTTCCAGGAAAGTTATTTGATATTTTTAAACTTCTGACCTTACCTGTCAGAAATTTATTATATTTGGGGGTATTAGTATCACTGATAATTGTAATTTTCATCTGAACAACTATAGGATTGTGCGTGAATGTTTAATCATGTTAGGTGATTAAAATAACAAAGCCCTAATCAATGTTTACCTTTGCCCTGACAGACTGTAGAACGGAATATATCCAGAGACTTTAATTGTTTTTCCAATACATAACATCCAGACTTCCAGATTAAAAGTTAATTTAAGGTTAAGTATCATTTGTAGAAAAGGCTATGGTGACATTGAAATGTTCTAAAATATAATAACTAAAAATATTATGCTAATCTGTGACTGTTACGTAGGTTAAATAATAACTGTGACCGCAATTGGATTTTCTTACAAATGTTTTGAATGTTGTTTTAATTTCTCTTTCAGCAGTTTAAAATATGATGTATTGATATGCATTATTTTTATTCTCTGGAGATGTTTCCTATGTGGGTGGATCACAAATATTTTCTGAAACTGTCATTTACATTACAAGCATTGTAATAGCTAATTTTCTCTGAATAAATAAGAAACAACATCACGGGCTGCTCACTTATTATTGTACACACACCACAAATATGTAGGCTCTAGGTTAAACATGGGAATCAACATGTAAATGACAATTACATAACAACCAGTAAAAATCTTTACAGTAAACAAAATGATGAAAACTTGAGATTATTTAACTTTGTAAACTAACTGGGATAATGCTGGCATGTGGATTTCACACTTGACTTTTTTTTCCCGGAAGTTTTCTGAGGTGAATCTCATTTGCATGTTTTTGACACGTTCCCAGCAGAGCTTCCACACATGCTGTAGGTGGATGAAAAATGAGGTTTTCAAACCATGGACACTTCTGCAGAGTGGAACTGGTTGTTTGCAGGGCTTCAGGCTTGCTTGCACCGCGATTAGTTACTCTGTATCAGGGGGACACTTAAATCTTCCATGCCTTTAAGCATTGCACAGTGCTACTTGACTT